>NC_079193.1:93534475-93716975 GCF_029499605.1 Hyla sarda | reverse complement strand
CAATGGAGATAACAACTTTACATTCTTTATATCAATGAAGAGATGGAATAACTGATAGCTGAAGTTGGATGTTGTGTGAATTGTCAACCGCTTCCAAGGAGACAGAACTAGAGAGGGTTAATCACTTTCCAAATCTTTAAAGAAAATAAGTATAGAAACTAAATATCCAAACGACACAAGTAACCTGATAATTTATTTGCATTATCAGTTTTGGGGATTGGGGTCAGTTTTATAGTTTGTGTAGTTTTAAGGCATGAAGTTAAAGGGGTACTCCCGTGGAAAACTTTTTTTTTTTTTTTTAAATCAACTGGTGCCAGAAAGTTAAACAGATTTGTAAATTACTTCTATTAAAAAATCTTCATCCTTACAGTACTTTTTAGGGGCTGTATACTAAAGAGACATTCAAAAAAGAAATGCATTTCCTCTGATGTCATGGCCACAGTGCTCTCTGCTGACCTCTGCTGTCCATTTTAGGAACTGTCAGTTCCTAAAAAGGACAGTTCCTAAAATGGACAGCAGAGGTCAGCAGAGAGCACTGTGGTCATGACATCAGAGGAAATGCATTTCTTTTTTTTTTATTTCTCTTTATTATGCAGCCCCTAAAAAGTACTGGAAGGATTATGATTTTTTAATAGAAGTGATTTATAAATATGTTTAACTTTCTGGCACCAGTTGATTTAAAAAAAAAAGTACCCCTTTAATGTTTTGAAGGACTCTTCTGCGGGGACTTCCTTGAAAGACTTACTTTTGTAAATAGGCATAATATGAACTGGCCATAGGCATAAGAAGGTTTGTTAATGATAATAAACAGCAAATAGTTAGAAGTCAGAAAACCGCAGCCAGCATGATTGTCCCCTTTACCATTATTTAATATTTTGTAACATGTTTGACAAGATTTTAATACATTTAAGGATATCATTTAAAAACACCAGTCACTTCTGGTACCATAGGTGTAATTTGTCCGGCTTAGTATAGTGGTTATGTTGTACATGGCTACCATTGAGAACTATGAATACATGTTAACTATCCATACAAAAAAGAACTGAAACTGAGAGCAATTGCTACTGAATAATATACGATTTTTATTAATATATCCAAAAAGTTAAAAACGTCACCACTTGTGACAAAATGCAATAAAGATAGAATACCAAATCTGTGTTCATAAAGCAACACAAAATGAGATGTAATCAGATACAACCAGAAAACGTAGGTGGAACAGGTATAACAATCGTTTAAATCACAATGGATCTCTGTATATATAATGAGGTCAAGGGAATGATATTAAAGGCTCTATATGTTATGCAACCAAGAGTAAACAGGGGTCTATGGACCCCAATATATGTGTGTAAGATCTATCTGCTCTATCATATGTGAACTGATGCATATGAGTAACATGTCCAAAGTTAATGATGATCCTCACTTACCCATAATGGATACCTGTCACCACCGTCCTAACGTACGTTTACGCTGGGACGGTGGTGACAGGTATCCATTATGGGTAAGTGAGGATCATCATTAACTTTGGGCAAGTTACTCATATGCATCAGTTCACATGTGATAGAGCAGATAGATCTTACACACATATATTGGGGTCCATAGACCCCTGTTTGCATTTGGTTGCATAACATATAGAGCCTTTAATATCATTCCCTTGACCTCACTATATATACAGAGATCCATTGTAATTTAAACGATTGTTATACCTGTTCCACCTACGTTTTCTGGTTGTATCTGATTACATCTCATTTTGTTTTGCTTTATGAACACAGATTTGGTATTCTATCTTTATTGCATTTTGTCACAAGTGGTGACGTTTTTAACTTTTTGGATATATTAATAAAAATCGTATATTATTCAGTAGCAATTGCTCTCAGTTTCAGTTCTTTTTTGTATAAATAGTCTATGGAGCTATACTGATTAACAGGTTATAGACCCCCAGCACTTAGTATATATCTTGAGGATTAGAGTCAAACAAACAATTATCCGATGCTGTTTTTTCTTGTGTCATGTTAACTATCCAGTCTGTGAGTGCCCAGTTGGCAACCATTACATGTTAGTTATTTTGTCTGTATCTTGCCTCAGCATGTGTAAGTGAAAACTAGAGATGGGTCTAAAACACAGACATAAAAGGATCAACCTTTCTATTATAATTGTTCTCTGAACAGCTTGGCTTGCAAGCACTGATGCTAAATACCAACCGAAATACTGCTGTATGGTAACTACAAATTTAAGGGTAGGGTCACACATGCTCCATATTTGCTGCTGCGTACTTTGCTACCCATTGACTTTAATGGGTAGGAATGTAAGCAGCACCAAAATACGTCACGGTTGACCATACTGTAAAGACCAGTTGTTTCAAAGTTTGTTGAAAGGAAAGCGACCATTTAAGAGCACTGAAGGGGAATAGTATATGCACATATGTTTTTTACTTCTGTAAAGACAATTGACGACACAACATACAACATGATTAAGGAATATCACATAATGTCACATTTGGACCCTTATAGGGCACCAACATACTTTGGCACACTGTTTACTTATATGGAATAAAATAGCTTTATTACCATTATTAAAAAATAGCATAATACAGTTTGTAGTTAAATGGTACATGTGAGTACAAGTTTGTCATGGTTCTTCAAAAGTGTGCCTAGAGTCCCAGTTATGCTTTGCAGGATGTGTTTACTGTGACATGATATTTTAAAGGCTTCCATAGCATAGCCTTGGCTGTGTATTGTCTATATAAGTTGTGACGTTCTATTAAGACTAACAATTACATTACACACATGCTAAATGTATCTATTGTGTGCATGTAGTAAAATGTAGCACTGGAAAATGTATGACTTCATATGGCTAAGGTCATATGGGAACATCAGAGCCTTAATGTTATAAATGTGTCATATACAGTAAACCAGGGTCTTCAAAAAGAGGTAGAACTAGAAATCTGTCATGGAAAGGTGTGGTTTCAATCAGGGGTGGTCCTTTGAATAGATACATTTACTTAACGATAGATATATTTGAGATAGATAAATAGATAGAAATGATGGAGACACATACAAATGAGATAGATAGAATGGATGAGATAGATAGGAATGGTGGAGATAAATACATGAGATAGATAGATAGATAGATAGGCAGACAGACAGTTAGATAGATAGGCAGATAGATAGATAGAATGGATGAGATAGATAGAAATGATGGAGATAAATACAAATGAGATAGATAGAATGGATAAGATATATAGATAAATAGATAGATAGAAATGATGGAGATAAATACATATGAGATAGATAGAATGGATAAGATATATAGATAAATAGATAGATAGAAATGATGGAGATAAATACATATGAGATAGATATGATGTAGATAAATACATATGAGATAGATGATAGATAGAATGGATGAGATAGATAGATAGATAGATAGAAAGATGATACGAGGTAACTGGAAATCTGTCATAGAAAAGAGTGGTTTCAATCAGGGATGGTCTTGTAAAAAGCCTTTACTATAGATAGATAGATAGATATTATAGATGGGGATAGATAGATGGGATAAAAATAAATACATTTGAGATAGATAGATAGATAGATAGATAGATAGATAGAAATGATGGAGATAAATACATATGAGAGAGATAGAAATGATAGAAATAAATACATATAAGATAGATAGATAGATAGATAGATAGAATGGATGAGATAGATAGATAGATAGATAGATAGATAGATGATACAAGGTAACTAGAAATCTGTCATAGAAAAGTGTGGTTTCGATCAGGGATGGTCATGTAAAGAGCCTTTACTGTAGATGGATAGATAGATAGATGTGATAGTCAGGGGAGTAGCTATAGAGGTAGCAGAGGTAGAAGTTGCATCGGGGCCTTGGTACCCAAGGTGGCCCCAAAGCACATCTGTCCCATAAGAGAGCAGTGCAATATTTGCCATATTGGGCCCTGTTGCAGATTTTGCATCAGGGCCCCTAAGCTACAAGCTACACCTCTGATTAAAGAGATAGATTGATAGATAGATAGATAGATAGATAGATATTATAGATGTAGATAGGTAGATGGGATGAAGATAAATACATTTGAGATAGATAGATAATATGATATAGTCCAGAAGAACAGCACAACCAGTCCACAATTATATATGGCTCCTGGTCAGGGATACCAAGACTTCAATACAAGTATAAAGGACCGAAGCATACAACAGGTTCCATCCAAATAAAGTATGTTTATTGCATCCTCAGCATAACAAAGTGTGACTTTTCTGTGATCTCTTACCGCCTTTTTCATGCTTGAAAAAAGCGGTGAGAGACCGAAGAAGCGTCATACTTTGTTATGCTGAGGATGCAATAAACGTACTTTATTTGGATGGAACCTGTTGTATGCTTCGGTCCTTTCTACTTAGATAGGTAGAAATTATGGAGATAAATGCATATGAGATGGATAGATAGACAGACAGACAGACAGACAGATATATAGATAGATAGACAGATAGATAGCAGCAATGGTAGAGCCAGCACAGCAGTAATCAAAGTGCAAGTTGTAAACGGACCATAAACTCAGCCCCAGTCGCCGACTGAAAAGTACATCCAAAGCCACAAAAAGGTCCAACAGCACTCCAAAATTGTGAAAGCAAATGTGCTTTATTAACCCATGTTCTAGTGGATGCAACGTTTCAACAACGTGATGCTGTTGAAACGTTGCATCCACTAGAACATGGATGAATAAAGCATGTTTGCTTACACAATTTTGGAGTGCTGTTGGACCTTTTTGTGGCTTTAGACAGATAGAATGGATGAGATAGATAGATATAAAGGTGATCGATATATAGATAGATATAAAGGTGATAGATAGAATGGATGAGATAGATAGATAGATATAAAGGTGATAGATAGATAGATAGACAAATGCTGTAGGTAGAGTTATAAATAAATGCTAATAATCTGGTTTTATAAAGAATTCTCATCTATTAGAACAAAAGGTTTGCAAGCTGTGCATTGTTCTAGCTGTAAAAGAAAAAAAAAGAAATAGTTGGGTGTGAAAAGTCTGTTATTTCTTACAGGAATACATTCTTCCCCAGTCCCACAAGTTGAAATATGTATTGAACAGTATTTCTTTGTATGAATAACTCTATTATTATAAGTGCATGGGCAGTCAGATGGAATGTAGGCATTCGTGTGCTTTATAATAACATTGTTTTACATTGTATTTCCTTTCAGCTCTGTTGTATAAGTGAACTAAATTCATGTATGTGTGAATATGTAAGCTACACAATTTAGGGCTTCAAATGTTATGTTGCAATTTGTTGTAAAATATTTACAAAAATGACAAATATTGTAATATTGTCGATCCATCCAAACTTCTATAGGCAGGATGTAACATGATCCCTCAGTACTCCCAGAAAGTACATAATATAAGATGACACATATAAAAGGGGAACTGTGTTGTTATTGTTTTTTTTTAAATAAGGGGTTACAACAAGCACATGTAAAGTTTGTTATGGAAACTTTGTCCAAATATCTTCCTCAATAGTTGAACCAAGAAATCCAAGGTTGAGAATGACTCCTTTGTGATACCAGCTGTTTAAGAGCAATCTAAATGCATTGATCTGTATGGAAAAAGTTCTGCCTAAGAAAATATACGTTTAAAAAACAAACAAGCACACTTTCACAGTCTATAAAGCCTATTTAAAAGTGGAATTCCCTTTTAATATATAATTGCCAATGTTTTTCTTTGATCCCTAGACAAATGAGATTTCAGAAAAATGCAGATTTGCTGTACATTCCCATCTAAACCCACATAGCAGTTGTTTCTGTGGATTCCATTGTGTTAACAGGAGTGGGAGACTAAGTGATCTATTTCTTTTGCAGAGGACTGGACACTAATTATGTCTGTATATACATCTATGTATACATTAATATAATGCATGGAATTGACCCATATAAAATGTGACATATTAAAAGACATATTAAAAGACATAAAAGTAGAGTAGGAATCTTGGGGCCCTAACAGGCTGACTATATAGCATATTTAAATTTATAAATCTGGGCTTGGTCTGAATGGCTATGTACATAATACCAGCACGGTTGTATGTTTAAAAGTGATATCATATTGTGTGTGTATATGCCATGTCATTGTCATTCACTTCTGTTATGTTGTAATAAATATTATACAAACAATTACATAACAACACAATACAAGTGCTGTAAAGAAAATGTGCTTATAGATTCCATTGTCCTTTAAGCATCTCCAACAATTTGGTGGGTCTTGGTATATCATTGGGTAATGATTTTTTTTCAAGCATTTTCTTGGATTCACAATCACAGAACAGAAAAAATGAGCCTGTAATGTCAAACAACCTAGGATCACAGAAAGACACTAAAATATAACTTTTATTTAGTTTCCACTAAAACCAAGAAAAATAAAAATAAAAAAACACCCAAATTCAATGTGGTTGCCCGTAACCCAAAAAATATATATAATGATAATAATTGGACCTACGGTCCTCACATGGAATAGAACTGATAATTTCTTATTCTTTAAAACAGCAACTAGTTCTTGTTTATGGTCACTCCAACCAATCTGGAGACTTACCAAGTCAAAATGGGTACAAGATGAATAACTAAAGGGAAAGATGAGGAAATAGGGAGGGTGGAACGGGGAGGACAAGGACCTAGGGAGCAATTGGCCTTTGGATGTACGGCCTCTACCTGCTGACCCTATACCTCAGGTCCCTGACACTACCCCTAATCCTAGGCGGAGTAGACATCCTTATAAGGACGGCCCCACTCTGGAACTTACCCCTCATGGCCTACACTAACCCATGCTAAATCACAATGAGGATGCTTTCTTGGATTCTCAGTGTGATGGCTTGTGAGATGCTTTGTAGAGTGCATTTATTTTTTTCTGTAGAGATACTTTGGTTCAAATCTCTTGACCCATAGAGAGATAAATTCATATGAGCAGTCCATGAGTAAATTGTTGTATAAGTAATAAAGAAAGGGTAAAGTCACTTCATAGGTCTCCTTTTGCAATATACAGTAGGCTTGAGCAAAGAGTAGTAGAGTAAGTGTATTATTAGAAATTGGAAAAAGAAAATTGGCAAACCTTACCACCTAGCAGAGCTGTCATCCCTAACCTTTCACAATATCTTCTCCTTTTAATATGTCAAGAAACTATGGGAAACTTCTCCATCATACATATTATCTGTGACATCCATCCCTTCATAAAAGATTCAAACCGAAATCTACTGACACAGATCTAAAATTTTAGAAAATGTGCTTTTAAATAGCTTCCATCTTACGCTACCCCTCATCTCTATCAACTTTCTCTGTTAGTTACAAATCACATGTGGTGGGCAAACATTTTTAATAGCTGTCAGTTGAACGTTCATTCGGCTGACAGCTATCTCTCGCAAATTCCCATACACATGAATGTTCAGTAAGGCCGAACATATATGTGTTGTCTATGGAGACAGGAGGAGTAAACCACATCCAGACAGCTCTGGTGGCGGCTTATCAACAGGGTCGGGTTGTTGAATCTGCCATGCAATTTAGCAAGTCAGCCATACCTGCCAGAGTCGTCAGGTAAGCGCAACTTTTGTCCAAAGTGTTAGGGGGCCGAGGTGCACTTACACCTTAGACTTCAGTTGGCCAAATCCAAAAGCACCAGCAGGTTTGACTCTTAAAGGTGTATGGCAGCCTTCCACATCTTCACCAACAGATGATGTCGGTGGAGAGAAGGGTCGGGCATTTGTTCTCGGAGGGATAAGCCACCAACATATATTGAAAATGTATGGCCATCTTTAGTTAACACCAACTCAAAATTGTTCAGTCCAGATTTGTTAGGTAAAATTTTAAGCTAGGAACAGATCATAATTGAAGGAAATGTATAAAGGAAAGAGTAATATTTATCATCATTTTAAATCCATACTTAAACGTGAGGATTCCCCTTTGGAAGTATGCTCGGGAGGCTGCCAAGCACACATCAATTTTTGGAAGAAAATATTGTTTAAACAATAATAAATACTTGTGATGTAATATTTCCTGTTTTTCTTCTTGGTACACTTAATTCTGCCGTTGTTGATGTTTTGCATTTTGCAATGTCTTTTGTACTTTGAATCAAGCTACTACTATTGTTGGATATGTTATATCATCTTTTAAAGTTTTAATAAAAGATAAATAAAAAGGAAAATAATTATTTAGGCACTACTCACAAGCGCATAGAACAAGGCTGGATAAATCCCAGTACCTACTAGGCTAACATGCCAGGAAAAAGCCTAGATGGTAAGAAGGGTGGGGGGCATCATCTAAGTATACCTTGAGATAAAATCACAACTGAATTGTTTGTATTATTTAAATTAAAGGGGTACTCCGGCGCTTAGACATCTTATCCCCATAGGCTTGCATTGAGGGGCGGAGTGTTACGTCACACGGTGGCAGAGGCGTGACGTCACACGCCGCCGGCCCCGTGGTCACCGGTAATCAGACCCGGAGCGAACATTTTATCTGGGGCGCTGCGTGCAAGATCACGGGCGTCCCCAGCGGCGGGACCCCCGCGATCAGGCATCTTATCCCTTATCCTTTGGATAGGGAATAAGATGTCTAAGTGCCGGAGTACCCCTTTAAAGGAAATCAGTCATCAGTGTCACCTGCACTAACCTGTCAGTGCAGACAGGTAGTGCAGGTGACACTGATGATAACGGTACTTATCTTGTCCCCTTCCATGCAGTCGTTCTACGGTAACCTTTTCTGGTGTCTTCAGCTCCTGGCCCGGCTTGGAGCATGGGCGGAGCTTATTGATGTCAGCGCTAATGTTCTCTAGCAGCGGGACCCAGCAGAGAACAGAGCTGTGATGTCACAAACGCCGCCCATGCTCCAAGCCGGGCCCGGAGCTAAAGATCCCAGAGAAGATTACTAAAGAACGACTGCACAGAATGGGACAAGGTAAGTACCATTGTCATCAGTGTCACCTGCACTACCTGTCAGTACCGACAGGTTAGTGCAGGTGACACTGATGACTGATTTCCTTTAACATTGACCATAAAATCATGGGCTAGCTATTATGGTGCAAACAACCCACAAGCACCATTGAGGGAGCAGAACAACATGAACAAGGCGGCGTGAACCCCGCCTTAGATTGGCCAAAGAGTTGATTTTGGCCCACTGCTTGACTAACTATTGTGTATGGTGGCTTCACAAAAAATGTGGTCTGGAAGACAACCATGCTCATTCAATTAAGCATGATAGTAGAGCCCTGAATGGGAATTGGGATCCGGTGCGATCCAATGAAAACATGTGCGGGCGCCACTGAGGCAGTAATGAGGTTGTTGCGGGCGGGAGCTGAACATACAGCAGCACCCACAAAATCCCGGTCAGTTTTGCAAATCTCTGAAATGCCACAGGTGAGCTGAAATAATGGCACAAGGGGGTGAAGAAATGGCACAAGGGGGTGATGAAATGGCACAAGGGGGTAATAAAATGGCACAGGGGGTACTATTTCTAAAAGCTTTGACAAAATGTTTGCAGGAATGGGGGGGGGGGCTGGACAACTATGTTGCAGAAACGGGTGGGAGTGGAACACATACCTTGTGGGAGAGGACGTCCTGCATGGTCGGAAATCCTGCAGGAGCGGGATTAAGAAAACAGTCCTGCGCAGGGCTCTACATGGTAGTGTAGTAGTAAATAAAAATATGGATTGAGTGTCCTTATAAAGAGATTTTTCACCAAAATATAAAAATATAGATGCACTTTGTTGTGACAAAAAAAAATGATTCCTGCAACAAAATAATAAAATGACAATATTTCTGTAAGTAAAAATAATATTCTCTAACTTTTCAGATTTTTTCATCCCTGTTCAGTTTTGGTGGCAGAAATTCTCCTTTTATGAAAATTTTCTGTCATGATACCTTAATATTTTGCACATTTATTAATTGAGAAGAATTACTTAATAACACTCTGCTTCTTCTGGCTATGAATATATTAATGTGTGATCACGCCTCATATATCTGCACAAATAGATGCAGTAAATAAAAAAAGACCTGAAAGCTTGGAAATATGGTATACACTGGTGGCGTGCTTTGTCTACTGATGGGAATGTCAATGCAACGGGACCTGCTGGGAAGGGCTGTGAGTTCCTATGAGCAATATCCGCACTGGCTCCATATTCTTATAAAAAAATAATACCTGCTTATCATGGTTCCATCTTTTCCACTCTGACAAAGTTCTTGGAAAGTGTTCCTTGAACTACAGCTTATCTATACCCTAGTCAAGGCCAAGTGGTTTGTCAACACCACCTAGTACACCATAATCGGTGCTCAAATCTTACCAGTGACAATAACCCCCACCCCCCCACCCTCACTCTGGTGGGAGTTTATCCTTTTTCCCTTATGTTTTGAATCCAGTCCCACTTTGGCATGAGCTGTAGATACTGTCAGATAAGTGACAGTACAAAGATATCAAATATACATTTGTTAGCATTGATGGGTTTGTTACAATTTACAAAATGATGATTTTCTCCATGGCCCCAAGTGTCAAGAAGGTGGAACTCAGCTCATTAAAGGATATGTGTAGTGTAAAATCCAAAGAATATGGGATAAGAGATAGGGGATAAGGGGATAAGTTATAGATTGAGGGGGGTCCAGGCACTGGGAACCCCTGCAATCTCCTTTATGGAGCCCCGGTGTTCTTCCGGAAGGGGGCGTTTCGCCCCCCCATGATGTGGCTGAAACGTCCCCTCCATGTATCTCTATGCTGGGGACAGACACATCCCCTTTTAGAAGAATGCCGGGGCCCCATCCAGGAGATTTAGATCGTGCGAGGTCCGGGCGCTGGGACCCCCGCGATCTATAGCTTATCCCCTGTCCTTCAGATAGGGGATAAGTTATTTTACACTACAGATGTCCTTTAAGTTCCAGAGCAAGGGATTTGGAAACACCTTGACACTATAAGTTGTGTTCTGTATGTCAAGCACCGGTGTGGGGGGAGGACCATGGGACAAGCCATGATGCAGCTCTCAAGTGGCTTGCTCACCTTCTTGACCCTTGAGCATGAGAAGATTAAGCATCATTTTATTAGTAGTAGCAAATATGACATATGAGCTAACAGATTCCCTGTACTATGTGAACAACCCCAATAAGCATTTCCTAGAATTGTCTGTTTAATTATACAAAACTTCTCTACAATTGCAGAAAAATATGTTTCTTAGTTTTTTCTACAGTTTGTATAGTGACGCAGTACAAAACTACACCACAAACGCTCCAGCAAAGCCATGTGTGAAAGAAACCTTGCATAACTGCTTAAAGGGGTTGTCCACCATAAGGTGATATTAGTATGTACCTGGCAGACAGTAATGGAAATGCTAAGAAAGGATCTGCGCTTGTCTTGGGGATAAATGGCTATGTTGTGAGATTACCATAACACTGCGGCTAGCTTTTTGTGAACTGGTAATTCCTGTTTGAGTTTTCTTTTTTTGACTACAAATCCCACAATTCCATTTTCCTCCCTCCCACACATCAGCCACCCCACCCATTGAAACATAAATGAGCCGCATCCATTCAAAGACCTGTGGTTTTCAATCCAGGTGCCTACAGCTGTTGCATTAATTGCAGATTGATCTTTCTCCCACCCTGTGATCGCTCCACCCATTGAAGCAGACAGGCTCCCTGTCATCAACTGACTAGTGAGCCTGGTCTCGTCTGCATTGCAACCTGGGAAAAATCTGAGACATCAGTCATTGTGTGAAAATCACATAAGAATTGTGAGAAAACCGTCACACACAGGTACAGACACTATATTATGAACTGCACTTACTTTACAGCCCCTGTAGCATAGTCAAATAAAAAAATTCCTCTAATACTCCTTTAACTTCTTTAACAGTTTATTTTCTTGTCATTCTGACAAGCTACCTGCAATAGAATTTTAGAAATAGTTTGATTAAAATGTAGATTTAGTAAATTCTTTCCAAGCAGAATTGTCTTTCCTGTGAAATATCTTGTTGGTGCTTTACAGCAGGTAAAGTCTCTTCCCCTGTGAGGGTTATAATTATCTCATTGGAATTTTAATCACATGATGGTATGTTCGAGTTCTCATGGAATTTTACTGAATTGATATTGTATAGCTCCAGGTTTACTGTAACTAATATATTAAAAGAGCCACTTTTGAGAAAATAAGGAATTTCCCAATATAGCTTTATTATGGAAAACACTCATCTGGAGCATAGTATTGATGTTTACAGCAGCCTGTACTTATATGTGAGTTGTTTTATAGCCTAAATGTCTGCAAGATGGATACAATGGACCTATATTTGGTGCTTGTTCTTTACATCCAGCCGAACATTGGCCTTCCAGTCTATGAAATACCTAGTTCTATGACAGTAAGAGTTAAAGGGGTACTCTGATGTCAATAAAAAAAACTAAAACTTAAAATGCTGGGGAAGCATATAGCATTGCTTACCTGTCTGCCCTAGTTCTGAAACCACCAAAAATACATTTATTTGTATTAGTCCTGTATTTCCTGGTTATACTGGAGTCGGCACCCTGCTGATCAGTAATTGATGGTCTATCCTGTGAATAGGTCATCAATTATTTCAACCGGAAAAGCCCTTTAAGGTAGATAGGTGGCCATGTTTTTGCAGTTCTACTCACAAGTCCAAGTCCACAGACTTCAGTAAATTACTTGGAGTTCTCGAAGCACAACCAATAGAACTGTAAAACAGATAGGTCTCCGTATGTGTGTATGGGCCTTCCTGTATAAAAGATGTTCTATGCAGCAGCACAGCATACCTACACACACAACAGATAAATAGGGAGTGGGAATCTTAGGATGAAAACACACACTGCGGTTTTTATATGCAGTGTGTACATCTGAAATGCTGCTTCTAACCTGCCTTTTTAAAATATTTGTTAGTTATAGCTATTTAACAATTAGGGTTCTGGGCACTATTGTGCAGCAAAAAGTAAAGTGGAGCTGGAGAGGGTTAAAAGATGGGCAACCAGAGTAATACAGAGGATGGGAAGACTATAGTACCCAGAAAGATCATCAAAAGTAGGCTTATTTAGTTAAGATAGAGGACGGCTTAGAGGCGACCTAATAACCTAATTTATAAATATGTCAGGGGCAGAACAGACATCTCTTGCATGACCTATTTAAACACAGGACTGTACCTATAATAATGGGGCATCCTTCTATACCAGCACAGGCAGTGGTTTTTACTGTAAAAGCAGTGAGACTATAGTTACCTAGTTACAGTAGAATCTCCCAATAGCGGACATTCCCTGGGAACAAAAAAGTGTCCACTATTGAGAGATGTCTCCTGTTGGGAAAAAAGGCTCAAAAATCTTTCTTTTTTATTCAACCATATAAACTATGTAACCATGTAAGGGTGTAATTGCTAAACTGGCATAAAAAAAAAAAAGCATGCAGGTTAACAGCAGAATTTTAAAAGTACTTACTGCATATGGGCAACAGCAATTGAGACACAACCGCATGTGTTTTTACCCATTTAGGGTGCGTTCACACGCTATTACTAGCAGTGAGTTGCCCGCTGCGGGAATCCCGCTGCGAGTTACGCTACCATTGATTTAAATGGGTCCACAGACAGTCTGCAATAGTGTCAGATTAGCGGACTGTCCACGGACCCATTTAAATCAATGGTAGCGTAACTCGTAGTGAGTTTCCCGCAGCGGGAAACTCGCTGCTAGCTACTAGCGTGTGAACGCACACTTAGGATTGTGCAGTCTAGAGCCTTTCCATTCAATTTATGGGCATGATACATGAACATCTTCCTTGAATACCAGACAACACAAACAAGATTTCTGAACACCACACTAAGCCCCCAACATTTTATGACTCTTGCACAGTATTGAAAAAATGGGGTTATGCCTGCATGCTGGGCACTGCACATACAATCTTTTCATGCCTCACTGATGTCTCACCCTTACATTTCTGCAAGCAATCCTGAGTAAATTTAGTTGTTCAGTGTTCACAAATGAAAGTGGTGTATTAAAGAAGACATAGGTGCTGACAAGGAACAATTTCCATCACAATCCACACATCAAAGGTCACCACAAATTAACTTACAATAAAAGCAAAACAAAGCATTACTGTCACGTTAAAATACTTTTGACATGTCACACAGGTTTCAAAAGTTTTGATTGTTCTGGGTCTGAGTGTTCAGACCCCCACTGATCACTAGATAAAGCAGCTGAGTGCTTCTCTACCAGCCCGCTGCTCTCCATTGTAAGCTATGAAGCCCAACTCCTGCAATGAGATAGGTAGAACAGTGATCAAACGAGAGAAGCACTCAGCTGTGGGTTTCTCCTAGTGATCAGTGGGGGTCTGAACATCCAGACCCTGAACAATTAAAACTTTTAACATGTCTGTGTGACAGTCAAGTAGCAGTACCTTAGTGGTCGTTTTGTTAAAGGGGCCATGGTGCTCGCATTTATTTGAGTAAATATACTGTATATTATACTTAATGTTATACGGAATTTTCCTTTTAGCGGCCACTGCAGAGGAAGTGAACAGCTGAAAACTTTGCCCCCAAAAAATCAGCTGTCTACTGACATACTTATATTAAAGTAATTCGATCACTACTTTAAAGGCTATGTACACCTTCACAGATAACTTATTGATGTATATATATATATATATATATATATATATATATATATATATATATAATAAAAAAAAATTAAGCAGCTTAGCAGTGGGTCTTAAAAAATAAATAATTCATATTTTATTTATGCAGTTCAGATACATACTGTGCATCTCCATGGCAACAGACAGTAAAATGTGTAGTAGGATCCGGCAGTTGTAGGGTATGTTCACTCTTCAGTGGATCCATGCCATTAAAAAGGGCCCAGAATCAGTGCTTATTTTGCGTGGAAATTTGCCTCGAAAATAATCACCGAAATTCATAGTCACATTTATAAAGGGTTTTTCCATGTGGATTCTGCTAAGATAAAGAACATTACACTACAAAATCTCTGAAATGTGAAGCAGCAAAATCCTATTAAAATCAATTGGAGGATGCAGCATGCGGACTCGGAATTTTGGAATTTCCACGATCAGACCCACACTGATCGCTACACAATGAATGAGCCCATTCTCTATTCTTTGTGTCTTCCACTTCTGACTAACCTAATGAAACCTATCCAAATGTATAGAAAAGGACAAATGAAAGTATGTATAAGACTGCAAGACTGCATAATTGGTTTGCTGTATGTAACCATGGAGATGCATAGTCTGCATATGATTTGTATAAATAAAATGATAGGAGATTATTAAGACTAATTGTTTTTGGTTGTAAAAATGTACGTGGCCTTTAAGCACTGTTCACACAAAGTCCAATAAGTCATTGTCGAGATTTTTCTATAATAAGGTGTCACTGAAGTAAAGATACATATTTGCTTTCCTAGTAAACTGGTTTTCTTCTTTTTAAACAATATTGATACATGTACACTCTTGGGATAATGATAAAATATTATAATTATTATTTTTTATATATAAAAAAATGTTAAGTTCCCCAAGTACTATAGAGTTCAGTGTACTATTATAGGTTAGCCTAAGTGTTTGCTTTATAATATGTTTAATTTAGGGTATTTAGGAGTTGGGCTATGACTATGAATATTTAGAAGTAAAAACAAAAAGACAACTGGGAGGCAGTGCCTTGTGTATTACCCTTGGTAGGTGAGAGATCCACTAAACTTATTGGGTTATAACACCCTGGGTTTTAGTCAAGATGGCCGCTCACCTTAAGAAAAAGGAGAATGCGCATATCACCCCTCATCCGGGGTAGCAAATGGTTAGGATAAGCTGCCAAGCCTGATGGTCACAGGAGGACATCAATCTTCCTGTAGGAACTGAAGCAATTATTGCAGAAAAAGGACCATTTAAATCCAGGCGCTGCTTACTTCAAAGATGCAAGGATGCAGGTAGGTATTATTAACCAGATACTTTTATTTATGTTACAACATACAGGTTAGCAAGATCATGACGCGTTTCGGAGTCTATTACCCCTTCCTCAGATGATCATCTGAGGAAGGGGTAATAGACTCCGAAACGCGTCATGAACTTGCTAACCTGTATGCTGTAACATAAATAAAAGTATCTGGTTAATAATATCTACCTGCATCCTTGCATCTTTGGGGTAAGCAGCGCCTGGATTTAAATGGTCCTTTTTCTACAATAATTGCTTCTATGAATATATAGAGCATGGAAAGTTCCGTAAAATATATTTAAGAGCACCCAAATTTGCTTTAGAAAGTGGCCTTCTATTGGGTTGGTCGTTTTTATGAAAATGATCACTATGCATTATGTGTGTGTGTACTGGAAATCTGTCACACAAAATCTGGTCTGTGAAAGAAGTGGTCCTCTAAAAGAAGGTGGTCTTTTGGAGAGGTTTCACTTTATAATACGGGTAGGTATAACTTTTATTTATGAGAAATAATATTGTTATTTGGAATGGGCAGACTCAACTGTGAATACACTTAGAAACAGCAAATATATAGTACTAGCTGTTATACAGTGCAGCTCATCCTGCTGTCACTTCATTACATAGTTACATAATACAGTTTAAAAAATGACACATGTCCATCAAGCTCAACCAAGGAGGAGGGGAGACGAATGAGGGGAAGGGTGGATAAAGGGCAGGGGTGGTGGTTGTATATTTTTACATATGAAGTCATGTTATTTTGTTCTAAACCTGTTATAAAGACCTTGGCTGTTTGCTGTCATCAGTTCCTGAGGTAGACTGTTCCACAACTCCCAGTTCTTATGGTAAAGAAGGCTTGTTGCCTCAGGAGATTAAGCTTTTTTTATGCCAGTTGGAGGGAGTGTCTTTTAAGAGGGTTTCACCTGGAGCATTTTTTTATATTTTAACATTTTTTGATATGGTCCATTAATATACCTAAATACGTTGATCATAATCCCCCCTGTAATCTCTCTTCTCAAGACTAAACAAATGTAATTATTTTTATATTTTCTCATAACTAAGATGCTCCATGCCTTTATTAATTCAGTTTTGCGCCTTTGTATGTTTTCCAGCTCCTAGACGTCTTTTTTTTTATGAACTGGTGCTCAAAACTGAACAGCATATTCCGGTGAAGCCGGACCAATGCTTTATAAAGCAGTAATATTATGTCTCTATCCCACAAGTCTATGCCTGTTAAATTAAATAACAATTTCTGCTGTCCTTAGAAGCAGCTTCTTGACATTGTTCTGTAGTCTATCATCTACAAGTACACCTACTCTACCAGTGACTCTCCCAGTTTTACCCCCTAGGACATATTATGCATGCAGTTTTTTTGTACCTAGATGCATAAGCTTACATTTATTCACACTAAACCTCATTTGCCAAGTTGATGCCCAAACACTCAGTCCAAGTCGGCTTGTTACGTCTTCCATACACTGTACTGTGCTACAAAGCTTGGTGTTATCTGCAAAAATAGGAACAGAGCTGGGAATCCTTACCTCTATATCATCAATAAATAACTTAATAAAAAGTGGGCCCAGTACTGAACCCTGGGGTACACCACTAATAACTGAGGACCAATCAGAGTAGGAATCATTGACCACCACTCTCTGGGTAGGATCCATGAGCCAGTTTTCAATCCAGTTACAAACTAAACTTTCTAAACCTTAGACCTTATTTTTCATAGTTTTTATCAGGCATCTGTGATGGTCAATATGAAGTGCTTTTAAAAGGGGTACTCCCCTGGAAAACATAATTTTTTTTTATTTACTTCTATTTAAAAATCCTAATCCTTCCAGTAATTATCAGCTGTTGTATGCTTCATAGGAAGTTCTTTTCTTTTTGAATTTCCTTTCTGTCTGACCACAGTACTTTCTGCTGACACCTCTGTCCATTTTATGAACTGTCCGGAGAAGGATAGGTTTGCTATGGAGATTTGCTCCTGCTCTGGGCAGTTCCTAAAATGGACAGAGGTGTCAGCAGAGAGCACTGTTTGACTTCTATTTTTAAATAGAAGTAAATTACAAATCTGTTTGACTTTCTGGCACCAGTTTATTTAAAAAAAAAAAAAAAAAATTTTTCAGTGGAGTACCCAAAAATACCATATCAACAACAAACCCCCTATCCATGCTTCTGCGCATTCCTTGATATAAATAAATTAGATTGGTTTGGCAAATTCTGTCCTGTTGGCTATCACTAATAATACTATTACCCCCTACATATTCATGTATGTAGTCCCTTATGAGCCCCTCAAATAGTTTTACCACAATAGACATTAAAGGAGACCCTTTAAGTCTGACAACAGTGCTCTCTGCTGACACCTCTGTCCTTGTCAGGAACTATCCAGAATAGAAGCAAATCCCCATAGAAAAACTCTCCTGCTCTGGACAGTTCCTGACACAGACAGAGGTGTCAGCAGAGAGCACTGTGGTCAGACTGGAAAGAACTACACACATTTCTCTGTAGTTCATCCGTAGTATACAGCAGCTGATAAGTACTGGAAGGGTTAAGATTTTTAAATAGAAGTAATTTACAAATTTGCATAATTTTCTGGCACAGGTTATTTAAAAATCATTTTTTTCCACTGGAATTTTAATGAACAAGGATACAGAAATAACTAAATTGAGTTCTCTCAAGTTCTCTTGACTCTTGAATTTAATCTATCTGGTCCTATAGATATGCTTGCATTCACTTTATTTCATTTACCTCAGACCAAACATACATTAAGCCAGTTCTTTACATCACATGATGTGTTACCAGTCCTGGCCTATGCCATCTCCTCCCATTGCTTTTGTGACCACCTCCCCAATATAATTATTTAGAGGTTCTCTTAATTTACAGTTTACATTGAAAGATTTTATGGGTGATTTATTTTGCATTATTTGGCCGCCCGCCTGTCATTGTGAATTTTTGCTGCTTGTGTTACCTATATACAGATTTTATTAAGCGCTTTGCAATTTTTAAAGGCTAAGACTAACCCCTTCAATTTGAATTTCCTAAATATTTTTGTAATCATTTATTAGTTGTCATCCATGCATGATTTAGTTTTAATTGTTTCTACTTGTTCCCAATAGGAATACATTTAGCAGTATAGTTATCCAGGGTAGATTTGAAGATCTTCTATTTATCAGAATTTAATAACAGCTGCTCCTGGTTTATATCCTGATGTGGAGTACTTAATTTGTCTTTTTTTAAGGGGTTATTCAGTATTAGAAAAACATAACTGCTTTCTTCCAGAAATAGGATCATACCTTTCCTTAGGTTGTGAATTGTATCACAGCCTGGCTTTATTTACAAATGTTTTCAAATCAACTGGTGCCAAAAAAGTTGAACAAATTGGTTATTTTATATAGAAGTAATTTACAAATCTGTATAACGTTCTGTCACCAGTTGATTTAAAAAAAAAAAAAAGAAGAACAACTTCATATACCGTATACAAATCTAGGTGATACATTTACTTTAAGGGCCTTTACATACAGCAGAGTAAAGTGCACAGACCTTCCTTTCTAGAAGGCAAGGAGGGTTAACCTTTTCACAGCCTCAGCTTTGCCTGTTAACAGATTCATAATGATAAACACGTTATAGCACAATGACAGAATTAAACAGTGCAAAATATTAAAGGGGAATTCCAGTGGAATTTGTTCATATCAACTGGCTCCAGAAAGTTAAACAGATTTGTAAATTACTTCTATTTACATTTTTTTAATCCGTCCAGTACTTATCAGCTGCTGGATGGAAGTTGAGTTGCACTTTTTTGTCTGACCACGGTGCTCTCTGCTGACAACTCTGTCAGGGTCAGGAACTGTCCAGAGTAGGAGCAAATCCCCATAGCAAATCTCTTCTGCTCCGGAAAGTTCCTGACACAGACAAAGTTGTCAGCAGAGAGCACTGTGAGCACTGTGGTCAGACTCAACTTTCTCTGGAACATACAGCAGCTGATAAGTACTGGAAGGATTAAGATTTTTAAATAGAAGTATTTTACAAATCTGTTTAACTTTCTGGTACCAGTTGATTTGAAAAAAAAAATTTCACTTGAGTACCCCTTTAAAGACACATAAAAACACTTAACCACAGGCTTTGTAGGGGTCCCTATGGGACCCTACACACCTAGGTATGGGACACTACACACCAAGGAAAGATGCAAAATAAAAACCTCCAGGTAAACATATTGGCCCAGATTTTTCAAAGAATGTCTATGGTAGAGCCATTTCCCCACGTTTATTTGGGTGGTGGGTTTGACTAGCGTGAATCTTATTTATCAAGAAGGTGCAGCAGGATGATGAATTTTGCGCAGCTCTGCGGTGGTGAGAAAAGCTCTACCACATACACTTTTTCTAGAGGCTTGTGAGGGGGGGAAGAAGACACTTTACCGGGTCCTGAATTTGACAGGTTAGGTGTTTTTACTTACTTTCACAGAGCTGCCTGGACATTTTTACTTGCATTTTAGATGCTACAATCAAATTTGATTGCGGTGTCTAAGGGGTTAAAGCCGGGCATCACCGTGATCAGTGATGTCTGGCATTAGAGATGGTTCCTGGTGGCAGATAGCCGCCAGGACCACCCAGCTATGACACGCGCTCAGCTCATAGAAGGGGATTGGGACGCTGTCATCCACAAGAGGTTAAAGGTTGAATTGCGGAAGGTAGAAGTGATTCTCATACCTACTGGTAGGTGGTGTAGCTTTGCGCCTAAAAAAGTACCTTTGCGCACAAAATAGTGACTTTTGACAAAAGTTGCAATGATAAATAAGTGACCACTGCATGGTCAAAAAGAAAAAGTTCTAAAGGTAGGCAAAAAGTGTGAAACTGTCTATATCAAAAGACGCATAAAAGTCGCTAAATATGCTGCTTGTGCCTGAACTGCGCCAAAACATGGACAAAAAAAATGCTCTAAAAGCAATGATAAATCTCCCCAATAAAGTAGATATAAAGGCCCATACATTCTATTTAAAAGTAAAAAAAAAAGGCAATAAAGCATTAAATAAAGAAAAGGAAAGAGGATTTGGATTTAAAGGGGTACACCGGTGAAAACCTTTTTTCTTTTAAATCAACTGGTGGCAGAAAGTTAAACATATTTGTAAATGACTTCTATAAAAATATATATTATTAGCTACTGAATGCTACAGAGGAAATTCCTTTTTTTTTTGGAACACTGAATCACGAACACAGTGCTCTCTGCTGACATCTCTGTCCATTTTAGCAACCATGCATAGCTGATGTACACTAAGGGCAGCATGGTGGCTCAGTGGTTTGCACTGCTGCCTTGCAGTGCTGGGGACTTGGGTTCAAATCCCACTAAGGACAACAATAAATCATTGTTATTATTATAATAACGTCAGCAGAGAGAACTGTGGTCGTGATGTCATCAGAGAGCATTCCAAAAAGAAAAGAATTTCCTCTGTAGTATTCAGCAGCTAATAAGTACAGGAAGGATTAAGACTTTTTAATAGAAGTAATTTACAAATATTTTAACTTTCTGCCACCAGTTGATTTCAAAGTAAAAAGGTTTTCACCGGAGTACCCCTTTAAGATGATACAAGATAAAATATGAGATACTTGGAAGAAACAGTAGATCGCACTCACCCGGTAAATAAAACGTCCTCTTTATTCGGTAACTTCTAAAACATTTCCAAGTGGGGGTAAAGAGATGCGGTCAGCATAAGCCGACTGACCGGCCTCGGTCTGACTGCATCTCTCTACCCCCACTTGGAAATGTCTTAGAAGTTACCGAATACGCTTTATTTACCGGGTGAGTGCGATCTTCTGTTTCTTCTAAGTATCGTATACGCTACAGTTTATGTCTGGATCTGCACCCCCGGTCAGTCACTTTTTACACATCGCTGCACCACGGACTATCCTTCCATATAGCAGATTACCCCTATCCCATTAACCCCTAGCAGCCCGGCAATAGTGCCTGCCCAGCTTCTCTCAGCCTAGTCTACAAGATAAAATACAGTTGCAAGAATTGCTTAATCTATAGATCTTGTCATTGCTGTAAGCCATCTGCATGACAATTTCATGTAAGTGCTATTTATCTCAGGTATGCATGGTTTGGCTGACAGCTTAACAGTTTCCTGAAATAAACATTAGTTGTGGTTTGTTGCAAATACACTCATATAATCTTGCCCCTACCAAATAGTGTCTGCATTTTAATATTTACCTGTGGTCCTGACTCTAGCATAGTTATTACTCTAAGCTAAGATGTCTACTCTTTCAGTGGCATGTACATGCCAGACTAGAAAAACATTGCTCAGCGTTCCCCCTGCATAGCTAAATTGCAAATGAAAAGGCAAATCACACCTTTCTGAACACATGCTTATCATGCCATTTACATTGTGTGCAGAAGACAGCTGTAGACTACCGAATCGGTAGCATTACAGACAAATGCACATTAACGAGGCTTTTCATTGGTTTATTTATTTATTTTTGTTACAGCGCAAACAGTGGAAATAACTGTCATCAGAAATAGATTTGCTTGTTTATTTGTCTTACTGGGTGGATACTGGGAGGAAATGTAGACTAACATGTTTTAGTCACCGGTTTGTATTATGCAAGACCTGTTTCCCGATCATAGGTATTTTCCCTCTTTTTAACTTTCACGTTATTTGGTTTTTATGGTAATATACATTACCGTAAAAACCAAAAGTACCTTTAAAATAGAAGTGTGCTCACCTAGCTGTTCACACGAAGAAGAATCCTGCAAGCTAAAACTGAATTCAAAGGTTCCTGCCATCGAAGTAAAAAACATAGTAGAGCCTGCTAGGGGTGTAAAATGCTGCATGCTCACCTAGTGCTCCGGACCATTACAGTGCCTCTGTGTACTGACGCTGATGATGAGTTGTCTTGGCTCTCCTGATGACATTCCAAAGAAACAGCAGCCTCAGTTACTGCTTTCTTTTACAATATATCCCATATTTTCCATTTACCTGCCCAATTCAGTTGTTTTCCCTTGAAAAAAGATTTAGCCTTAACATTATTATTATTATAATTAATACTACTACTACAACTACTAATAATAATTTGTTTGAACTCACAATTCAAAGGTGCAGTACATTAGGGATCGACCGATATCGATTTTTTGGGGCCGATACGATAATCTGTGGCATTTCAGGCCAATAGCCGATAACTTATACCGATATTCCGGCATAAGTTATCGGCTATTTCAACTCCCCCACCCCGGCGGGGCAGAAGCCGTTGCAGATCAATGATTTAAAGCGGGCGCTTTAAATCAAAGAACTGCAGCGGCTTTTGCGGTGCCAGGGACCGCCGCCGCTGCCCGCTTCTCTCCCCCTGCCTGTCCTGAGTCTAACCACCACCCCATCACCTCCCCCCCATCCTCTGCCCACATACCGCCGTTGCCCCATCGCCTCCCCCCATCCCCGGTGTTATAATTAGCTGTTCCCAGGGGTCCACGAACCTTCTTACTCAGTCTGCGTCCTGCGCTGTCACTGTGCGTACTGACGTTGATGTCGCGTTGGGGGACGTCACTCGTCATTATGCAGCGCACAGCAATAGCGCAGGAGCCAGAAGGATCGTGGACCTCGGGAACAGGTAACTATAACACCCGGTATGGGGGGAGGCAATGGGGCAGCGGCTGCAATGGTCGTCTTGGGGTGGGGCGGGGCATTATCGGCATATCAGCAAGGTAATTGCCGATACCGATAATGTCCAAAATCGGTAGCTTTGGATTTTTTTTTTTATTCTTACCGTACTTATGATGGAGCAAAAAAATATTTTTTATTATATATATATATATATATATATTTATTTTTTTCCTTTATCAAACATTTTACTTAACTTTTTCTTTTATAGCCTCTGCAGCATGCTGTATGAACTCTATTTTCTCTCTACATGTTCACTACAATTTTCCTTGTGAACTGCCGTTTTTTTTTCTCTTTTCTTTTTCTCCAGACTGTCTAAGCTGTTTTCCAAGGTTTCTCCGCATTAAAGCTCATTCACGTTACGTTCTGGGGATACAGCGCCGCGCCCAGGGCTGGTTTTAGACTAAGTGTGGCCCTGGGCAAAAATGAAAAAAGGGGCCCCCAGATTGCGTGACCAAAGATCACTATGTTGCGCTCCTTGAATTGTGCTGCATCTCGGCTAATGCGAGTAAATGATACTGCGCTGCAAACCACAAATGGCTGTGACTACAATATAAGAAATGTAATAATTCCATCCAGGATGAATTTCTGGTTGTGGTAATTTGGGGTCGCAATGTGACCCCATATAGTGCAGATCATCTCAGCCCCCCCCCCCCCCCCTTTGCAAGAACAAAGTGCACAGACAGCTGTGGAGCAACAGCAACTTGTAAGGACACGTAGAGAAATCCAGCGCAAAACAGCATCACAAAATGTATGGTCACAGGAAAGCACAGAGTCACAGGAAGCCTTACATTTTACAATGCTGTTTTAAGGGTTTAATAAACCATCTAAAGAGCAAGAAATTATTTTTTGCTGGATTTCTCTATGTTTCTCTATGTCTGTTTCTCTACAATCTTTGACTGTGCGACCCATTTTTGCCATGTAACCCTAACCTAATACTGTCACCTTGTTCTTGTAATAGTCACCGCACACAGATAAACAGTGTTCTTCTCAATGCTACCTATCAGTAATAGCGCCCACATATGCTATAAGGCTATGTTCACACAACAGAATGTCCACATGGAGAATCTCCATGCGGATATTCTGCAAATTGAAGGACACCGGCATAATATGCCAGTGCTAGGACCGCACAGGAATGCGCCATCTCATAGACGGCTAGGCATTCTGTGCAGACTCCACACAAAGAATGAACATGTTTATTCTTTGTCCAGACACAGAAAATGGAATTTCCAAGCCGGAAACATCTGGTACAGAAATTCCACCGTGTACACAGAGCAGAAGAATCCTGTTGAATTCAACAGGCCCACATATACTATAAAGGTAGGGTCACACATAACAGATCCGCAGCGTATTTCACGCTGTGGATCCGCTGGTGACCCGGCTCATTTTGTGCCTCCAGCTGTTGCCACCCCCCTTCCCCCACCTAGCGTGCCCCTGGCATGCTCGCAATGGCAATCCGCCACTATGAGCAGCCACACAGAGGGTCTGCAAGTTACCAAGTCCACTCTGACATCGCAGAGCTGCCGCAATGTCTGAGCGCAGGCCAGGGGCTGGCAAGGTGGGGAAAGGGGGGGGTGGCAACAGCTGGAGGCACAAAATGGGTCAGGTCCCCGGTGGATCCACAGCTTGAAATACGATGCGGATCCGTTACATGTGAGCCTACTCTAAGAGTGATCTTCTAAGTGCTGCCTGTCAGTAATAGCGCCTATATATACTATAACAGTGAGCTTCTCAGTGCTGCCTGTCAGTAATAGCACTCATTTAATTCTTTACACAGTAATAGTTTTCCTCTTAATGCCCTAAACCTTACAAATGCCCCTTTTGTGCCCCGTACTGTGTACTACTGCCCACCTTCATGCTCCTTACTGTACAACAGATCACAACGCAAAAAAATGACCTCGTACAGCCCTGTATATGAAAAAATTAGAAAGTTATAGGGGTCAGAATAGGGTGATTTTAAACAAACTTATTTTGTTAAAAAGTCTGCATTTTTTAACCCCTTAGGGAACAGGCCCATTTTCACCTTAAGGACCAGAGCATTTTTTGCACATCTGACCACTGTCACTTTAAGCATTAATAACTCTGTGATGCTTTTACTTATTAATTTGATTCCGAGAAAGTTTTTTCATGACATATTTTACTTTAACATAGTGGTCAATTTTTGTCTATACTTGCATCATTTCTTGGTGAAAAATGCAAACATTTTAGTAAAAAATTGAACATTTTGCATTTTTCTAACTTTGAAGCTCTGCTTGTAAGGAAAATAGACATACCAAATAAATTATATATTGATTCACATATACAATATGTCTACTTTATGTTGGCATCATAAAGTTGACATGCTTTTACTTTTGGAAGACATCAGAGGGCTTCAAAGTTCAGCAGCAATTTTCCAATTTTTCACATAATTTTCAAAATCAGAATTTTTCAGGGACCAGTTCAGATTTGAAGTGGATTTGAGGGGCCTTTATATTACAAATATCCCATAAATGACTCCATTATAAAAACTGCACCCCTCAAAGTATACAAAATGACATTCAGAAAGTTTGTTAACCCTTTAGGTGTTTCACAGGAATAGCAGCAAAGTGAAGGAGAAAATTCAAAATCTCCATTTCGAACATGTTCTTGTAGACCCAGTTTTTGAATTTTTACAAGGGGTAAAAGGAGAAAAAGACCCCCAAAATTTGTAACCCAATTTCTCTCGAGTAAGGAAATACCTCATATGTGAACGTAAAGTGCTATGTGGGTACACTAGAGGGCTCAGAAGGGAAGGAGCGACAATGGGATTTTGGAGAATGAGTTTTACTGAAATGGTTTTTGGGGGGCATATCATATTTAGGAAGCCCCCATGGTGCCAGAACAGCAAAAAAGCAACAACCTGGCATACTGTTTTGGAAATTACACCCCTCAAGGAACGTAACAAGGGGTACAGTGAGCCTTAACACCCCACAGGTGTTTGACGACTTTTCGTTAAAGTCAGATGTGTAAATGAATTTTTTTTTTCACTAAAATGCTGGTTTTCCCCCAAATTTTACATTTTTACAATGGGTAATAGGAGAAAATGCCCCCCAAATTTGTAACCCCATCTCTTCTGAGTATGGAAATACCCCATGTGTGGATGTCAAGTGCACTGCGGGCGCACTACAACGCTCAAAAGAGAAGGAGTCACATTTGGCTTTTGGAAAGCAAATTTTGCTGAAATGGTTTTTGGGGATGTAAAAACCCACATGGCATACTATTTTGAAAACTACACCCCTCAAGGAATGTAACAAGGGGTACAGTGAGCCTGAAAGGGGTTCTCTGGTGGAAAACTTTTTTTTTTTAAATTAACTGGTGGCAGAAAGTTAAACAGATTTGTAAATTACTTCTATTAAGAAAATCTTAATCCTTCCAGTACTTATTAGCTGCTGAATACTACAGTGGTAATTATTTTCTTTTTGTAAAACAGTGCTCTCTGCTGACATCTCTGTCCATTTTAGGAACTGTCCAGAGGAGCATATGTTTGCTATGGGGATTTTCTCCTACTCTGGACAGTTCTTAAAATGGACAGAGATGTTCCAAAAAGAAAAGAATTTCCTCTGTAGTATTCAGCAGCTAATAAGTACTGGAAGGATTAAGATTTTTAATAGAAGTAGTTTACAAATGTGTTTTGTTGATTAAAAAAAAGTTTTCCACCGGAGTACGCCTTTAACACCCCACAGGTGTTTGACAAATTTCCGCTAAGGTTAGACATAAAAATTGAACATTTTTTTATTTTTTTTCACTAAAATTCTGGTGTTATCCCAAATTTTCATTTTCGCAAGGGGTAATAGGAGAAAAAGCCTCCCAAAATTTGTAACCCTATTTCTTCTTAGTATGGAAATACCCCATGTGTGGATGTAAAGTGATCTGCGGGCGAACTACAATGCTCAGAAAAGGAGTGCCATTGAGCTTTTGGAGAGAGAATTTGGTTGGAATAGAAGTCGGGGGCCATGTGCATTTACAAAGCCCCCCATGCTGCCAGAACAGTGGACCCCCCACATGTGACCCCATTTTGGAAACTACACCCCTCACAGAATTTGAAAAGGGGTGCAGTGAGCATTTACAACCCACTGGCATTTGAAAAATCTTTGGAACAGTGGGCTGGGCAAATGAAAAATGAGTGCTTATTGTACCCCTTATTACATTCCTTGAGGGGTGTAGTTTCCAAAATGGGGTCACATGTGTGGGGGGTCCACTGTTCTGGCACTATGGGGGCTTTGTAAACATACATGGCTTTCTCTCTCCAAAAGCCCAATGGTGCTCCTTCTCTTTGAGCATTGTAGTTCATCCACAGAGCAGTTTACATCCACATATGGGATATTTCAATACTCAGAAGAAATGGGGCTACAAATTTTGGGGGGCTTTTTTCCTATTTTCCCTTGTGAAAATTAAAAATGTAGGGTAACACCAGCATTTTAGTGACATTTAAAAAAAAATATATTTTCACATCCAACTTTAACAAAAAAATTGTTAAACACCTGTGGGGTGTTAAGGCTCATTATACCCTTTGTTACATTCCGTGAGGGGTGTAGTTTCCAAAATAGGGTCACATGTGGGTATTTATTGTTTTACATTTATGTCAGAACCACTGAAAAAATCAGTCACCCTATGCAAATCACCAAATTAGATTTCAAATATACATGGTGCGCGCCCACTTCTGAGCCATGTTGTGCGCTTGCAGAGCACATTGCGTCCACATATGGGGTATTTCCGTACTCAGGAGAATGTGCGTCACAAATTTTGGGAGTCTTTTTTTTTCCTTTTACCAATTAATACCCCCCCCCCCCATACTTTCCCCTATTACCTTATTACCTTCTTTTTATCCATTGCACAGAGCCCACACACACAGCAAAGGCTTACTATGGATCTTCCAAGACCTGCGATGACATCACCAGGAGTCCTAGCCTATGGGATACATTGCAGGTTCTAGAAGGTCCATAGTAAGTCTGTTAGTCCTGTCTATGGGCTGTCTGCAGCCTGGAAAGCTTTAGGGCTATGCTAACACTACTGTATTTTCCCGCGATGTGCTAAAAAATGCTGCGATTTTACAGCGATTTTGTGTAAAATGCAGTATTGTTAGTAGTGCCCTAAAGCTTTTCTGGGACCCCCTTTTGGATGGGGGCCCTGAGAAACTGCCCAGGTTGCCCCGCTCTAACGCCAGCTCTGGCCGCACCCCATTTATTTTTGGACTGTATCTGGTTTTGTAGCCAGATTGAAAATCGTGGTCTGCTGCAGTTTTTAGTCCAGCAACAAAACTGATACTAATGGCATGTGGTGCAGGTCTGGCGGCGATACAGCAGTGGCCATTTTTCATATGTTTCCGTATTCCCAAAACATATTCCCTAACTTGAGAAAATACTATTTAATTCACTACTGTAGTTCCTCTTCCTCAGTTTAGGGTAAAAGACAGCCTTAGTATCTATCACAAGACTGTCAGCTCAAGATATCCTAGGATCTGGGTCATTTAGTTCCTTTGTACATTTCTCCCTAAAATTAATTTTTTTCTGCCATTTTAATACTATTTTTCAAAGTGGTTAATTTGGGAATAATAGAAAAAAAGAAAGCCTGTACTCCCTTGCCCAAACACTCATTCCTATTGTTCTGATGATTTCTGTTCCCCGCTACCCAACACTTCCTGGTACCTGTCTCAACGCAAGGAAGCATCCTCTCAGCCAATCACTGATCTTGGCATTGACCTGCCTATGCCAGTTTTTACTATGCGGTCACTTCCTTGTGTTAAGACAAAGACCAGGAGGTGGAAGTCAGTGATGACTAGTGTTGAGCGGCATAGGCCATATTCAAATTCGCTATATTTCGCGAATATATGGACGAATATTCGTCATATATTCGCTACATTTGCATATTTGTAATATTCCCGTTTTATAAAAATGTATTAAAATGTATTTACTAAAATTAGCATATGCGAAAATTCGCATATGTGAAAATTTGCATATGCACATTTTCGCATATATGACAATTCGCACGCCAGTCTCACACAGTAGTATTAGAGCCTTCTTTACACCACACAAGCTGGAAGCAGAGAAAGGTGATCACTGTGATGTGTACTGTAAAGTGGAAAAAAATAAAAAACAATATTCGTAATTACGAATATATAGTGCTATATTCGCGAAGATTCGCGAATTCGCAAATATGCGATATTCGCGAATATTCGCAAACAACACTAGTGATCACCAGGCACTGTCAGGAAGGCATCAGTAGGGAATTGGGTACTACAGCTTTTTCTATTTATTACAGCATGGCCATTCAAAAAAATAAAAAAAGAGAAAAAGAGCAAAATGGCAGACAACTATTTTCCTTTTATACTCCTAAAGAACTGGCATATATGTTTCAAGATTGTTTTAAAACATTTTCCTTCACTAACATTGCATAATAGAGATACTTTGGATCTTATATTGGCTGCCTTATGTGCTAGTATGGGTTGATAACCTCAAGCAATGAAAAGCTACATATGTTACCAACGGTTAAAAATAAGGCACAATAGAATTATATGGACCTTTTTTAGTAAATCATTTCCAAGAAACGTTTATAAAGTTTTACTTGTCCTCTTGGCATAGTACAGACCTGTATTACATAAGTATATAGTTGCATATTGCTAGAATATATCATTTTATTACCACTAAGGCTCTCAACCTATCAGAAGAGAGGAGCTGAGGCACCTTTGGCACATTTTGCTCTATTCAATCGATCAGCAGGTGATGACATGAAGTATACCATATATCTACCCCAAATTGCTGCTCAGATTTAACAAGTCATCATTTTGTCTTAGTAAATATATTCCCAAAGGTGCTATTGACATGAACTTTTTTCCAGGTATTGGTAACAGCCCAAGTAATCCATACATACAAAGAAACCAAAAGAAATAAGCTCAAAAATTAAGTTTTGTGTATTAATGTAAAAGGACACAGGGAAAAAGTATTGAACCCACAAGAAAGGGAGGTGCAAAAAGGCATTGAAAGCCAAGACAAGAGCTGGAATTAATCAGTAGTTAAAAAGCAATCTGGCCCCTTTTCAGTGCAAATTAATATCAGATTAAATAAATGTAGTGAGAAAAATGGCTACATATTCAATAGCTATTTCACCTTCTGTATATACAGTACATATATATACATATATAGAGAGAGAGAGGGAGAGAGAGTTTTTTAGGGAAAGTTCCAGCATAATTTGTCATTTATTTATGAAAACATCTGCTTTATTCAGGGCTAAGTATTCATGTGGGCATTGCCACTCAGTGATTAACAACTATCTATGCTACTTAACCCCTTAAGGACTCAGCCCATTTTGGTCTTAAGGACTCAGACAATTTAATTTTTACGTTTTCATTTTTTCCTCCTCGCCTTCTAAAAATCATAACTCTTTTATATTTTCATCCACAGACTAGTATGAGGGCTTGTTTTTTGCGCGACCAGTTGTCCTTTGTAAGGACATAACTCATTATATCATAAAATGTATGGCGCAACCAAAAAACACAATTTTTGTGGGGAAATTAAAAAGAAAAACGCAATTTTGCTAATTTTGGAAGGTTTCGTTTTCACGCCGTACAATTTACGGTAAAAATGATGTGTGTTCTTTATTCTGAGGGTCAATACGATTAAAATGATGCCCATTATTACATACTTTTATATTATTGTTGTGCTTAAAAAAAATCACAAACTTTTTAACCAAATTAGGACGTTTATAATCCCTTTATTTTGATGACCTATAACTTTTTTATTTTTCCGTATAAGCGGCGGTGTGAGGGCTAATTTTTTGCGCCATGATCTGTACTTTTTTTTAATTCATATTTGCATATAAAAAACTTTTAATACATTTTTTATAATGTTTTTTTTAAATGTATTAAAAAAGTAGCAATTTTGGACTTTTTTTTTTTTAACGTTTACGCCGTTCACCGTACGGAATCATTAACATTTTATTTTAGTAGTTCGGACATTTACGAACGCGGCGATACCAAATATGTCTATAAAATTTATTTTTTACGCTTTTTGGGGGTAAAATAGGAAAAAACGGACGTTTTACTTTTTATTGGGGGAGGGGATTTTTCACTTTTTTTTTACTTTTACTTTAACATTTTTCAAAATTTTTTTTTACACTTGAATAGTCCCCATAGGGGACTATTCATAGCAATACCATGATTGCTGATACTGATCTGTTCTATGTATAGCACATAGAACAGATCAGTGTTATCGGCTATCTTCTGTTCTGGTCTGCTCGATCACAGACCAGAGCAGAAGACGCCGGGAACCGGAAGCAGGAAGGTGAGGGGACCTCCGTGCGGCGTTCTGAATGATCAGATCCCCGCAGCAGCACTGCGGGCGATCCGATCGTTCATTTAAATCGCGCACTGCCGCAGATGCCGGGATCTGTATTGATCTCGGCACCTGAGGGGTTAATGGCGGACGCCCGCGAGATCGCGGGCGTCGGCCATTGCCGGCGGGTCCCTGGCTGCGATCAGCAGCCGGGATCAGCCGCGCATGACACGGGCATCGCTCCGATGTCCGCGGTTATGCACAGGACGTAAATGTACGTCCTGATGCGTTAAGTACCACCGCACCAGGACGTACATTTATGTCCTGCGTCCTTAAGGGGTTAAAAGTGTGCATGTAGATGGAGCTGTCTGTCAGTCACTCTGTAGGCCTGCCCACTTGACTGCTTAGCTCAGAATGATGAGAGGTTACAGTAAATGAATACATTACAAGTTATCCTGAAACTTTTCCCTTAAAACTATATATCAATCTGCTCAGCTTCTTCTTCTCTATAATATGATGCCTACGGATAGCACTGCATTTTCAATGTGACAGCTTTCCTTTAAAATGTTTGCATTATTTCATATATAAAAGGTTTACACAATTACTGTAACAGAAACATAGATGAAATCATGTCTATTTTCAGCAGTGTCAGGCCTGTTCTTGTTCTTTAAACTGCAGTCTCCTCTATTTGCCCTATTAATTGTTGATATGTTGGCATCCACAAGGCACAAATGATGCTGTAATGAAAGAATCATGTGATCCTCCTTTGTGCCGGTGAGAGCAAACTCATTTTTCCAAGCACTGATGGTCACTGATTATTGCATTATAACTGGCTCATTTTATGTTTTATTTTACAGCTCACTATAGTGTTTACCTGATAAATAAAAAGTGGCCAAAATTGCATCGATGATAAGGACTATAGAAATGCCCTGGTACAGCTGCATTCACACCACGATCTGACCTTCCGTTGCACAGATACGATTTTGCAAGCTCAAATCGCCTGAAATCGTATCTGTGCATGGATAGGTACGGACAGATATGGAGCCATTAACTATTATGGGGCTGCGGACCTGATATCAGTCAGCTTGTGACTACGATCTGGCCATTTTCTCAGGGGATCCGATTTTTGACTCGGACTGAAAATCGTGGCAGACCACGATTTTCAGTCCGAGTCAAAAATCTGATCCCCTGAGAAAATGGCCAGATCTTAGTCACTAGCTGACTAATATCAGGTCCACAGTCCCATAATAGTTAAGGCTCCATATCTGTCCGTACCTATCCATGCACAGATACGATTTCAGGCAATTTGAGCTTCCGAAATCGTATCTGTGCATCGGAAGGTCAGATCATGCTGTGAATGCAGCCTTGTTTGGAGAATTACTTGAATTGTATAACTGTTCTTTGCCATGCAATTTAGTCTGGTGTTTTGGCTGGAATAAATATGTACTGGGAATGCCAGGGAATTAGAAAAAAAAGCATGATATTAAAATGTAGGAATGATTAAAATTGAAATAAAATGTTCCTGCTTTTTGCCAATGATTTGGCAGTTATAATAAAATAGAGATTAGTTTCTTCCTTTATCTTCTATCACTCGACTTTCTTTACAGCAGCATCAATCTGCCGACCTATTTCATCTGTATGTATACGCATGGATCCTTTACTAAGTGTGTCTAAGCAAATAAATGTGTAGAAACAGTTTCTATGGTGAGTTCTGAAGTTTTACAAGAGCACTGACAAAACCATAGTGAGTACCTAAAATCTATTCCAATATTTCAGTCCAATTTGCTGTCTGATAATGCCCATAGACATAAAAAATGGTGCCCAGCTCACTAAAGTTGGCAACAATCATCTAATGTCTATGAGAATGTCTATGAGCAATAAAGCTTCTATCAAATGAGCAGGATGTAAACAAGAATCAATTGCGATAATTTTCCTGTTATTCTGTCTAATCCTGTCTCACAGGTGATCCATTGCTCTGGATCAGCTAATCTTGACTTGCAGCCCTGGATAGTGGAGTTTCTGATTGGTTAGCCAATGTGGCATGTGCAATTCTATGAGAATTAAAATGTTAGGGCTATGTGTCATTGAGTTCAGTATTACTAGTATCTTTAGTACCTTGTTTTAGTCTTGTTCCTTGTTCTTTAGCTTGTTTTGGCACTCCTTTTTTTGTATTTTGAAGTTGCCTGAAATGTAGATTACTGTTTAAGCCTCACTACTGTCAACCTACAATACGCAGCAGAGCCTAAGGTGCTCCTCTATGTTTTCTACTGGAGCCCGTCTCATGGCCAGATATACTTGACTGCCAGGAGCCCAGGTTGTTTCTGCAGGTCCCTGGACAGGAGTACAGGTGCAGTTCAGTATAGAGTAAAACCTTCAGCAGCCCCCACTAAGGAGAACGGGAACTAAGCAGTGTCAACTAGCCTGGTCGTCACCGAGAGGCACGACAAAATCAGTACCAAATGGATAGTCAATGCTAGAGCTGAGGTCAGAAGCCAGGATGGAACATCAATGATGAAGTCAGAAAATTCACATATTCAGAAGCCAAATCAGGGGTCATGTAGCCAGGAGGTAGCACCAATATCTGGACCAGAAATAAAGGAGAGTAACCAGAGGACAAGGCAGAGGTCTAGTACATAAAAATTTCAACACAAGTAAAAGGAACAGCAGTGTGGCTCACTATGGGCAGAAAACGCCTGTTTAAATTAAGTTCAGCAAAAAGCATGAGGCGTTGGCATTGAGGGTGATTGGCCCTGATAAGCTAACCGGCCCCGTTACAGCAAGGCTGGTAGCCGTAGCTAGGTGCCTTTGAAGATGGGGCTCCTCTGGAGCACAGTTGGGTAAGTATGTTACATCACTTTTAGTTAACTCAGTTTAACTAGTTTCTGTGTTCCATTATTTCTTAAGCCTTGTTTAGTCTCCAGGTCCTGGTGCCTCCTTATTACTTCTGCAAGTTCGTCCAGGGTTTTCCACCAGGAAATTTGCAGTAGCAATTAGCCTTAGGTTTTCTGGTGTTAATATAGAGTTCAGGGGAATTTCTAGGGAAGGATTACTGACAACTAGTTAAGGTCAGCCCTTGTATTTGCTACTATTCATCATTTTCTGCATTATTTCTACTAGCTTCATCATCAGTTGCTTGTGTCATCCTTCATTTCATCCACAGCTAACAGTATTGGAATAGCACAGCATTAATGGTTGAGGGATGCCTATACACAATATGAAGAAAAGAGTAGGTCCAGCATCCCAATGAACTGAAATCATCTTTATTGCAACATTATGCAGGACAAAGCACAGGAAGGTCTCGACCCACACACAATGCTGGCTCTTTCTAAAGCCTTTCTTCTAGTTTTTCCAAACATATAACAATCAAGTGGCCTATTGTAATATACAGCAAATAGAGGAGCAACGTACATGTGCCCATGATGCTAGCACCATCCTTTTTCTGATTTGACAGGAATTAAGACTTAACATGTTGTAAAGTTTCCATAATATCATGGTGGATTGTGGAACTGCCATGTATGAATTCGTAAGAGATGTAGTGCATGGGCACAATACAGATCTTTAATACAGTCATGTAAGTATATTAATAAATATACTTAAATAGCACATGCAAATGACTAAGATTTATCATTATGAGATCAATGGCATTTGTATTTATAAATTTAACTGGGAAATTTCTATGTGTAAGAGATGTTTCACTGTCTGTGTTTGTATAAAATCTGCATTAGTCGGTACATAAATAAAGCATAGCACTATTGGTGCCTGATCATCAGAACCTCGAAGAAAGAACAGCTTTCCAAATGTTTTATTTTTAAACTGCAAGTTTTTGGGTTATTGCCACTAAATGCCGGTTTATATGGCCCAATGACTAGGCAAACCAACACACAAACATTAGTTCCTGATCACTGTCCAGTGTAACATCTATTATGTAGACATAAATATCATTATATGTCAACAGCCCGTCTTCCCATATAAACATGGAATGCACTACCAACAAACAATGTATGTCTATGAGACAGAGATTTGAATGAATGATCATTGCTTTTGCAAACACCTGCCAAAAACTGGCAAGTAGGGTGTCAGTCAACTTTCTATAATGTCAATATGCACCCATTATGGGCAGTCCGTATGCCTATGTAACAGGATCCCAAGATCTTTTTATGACCCTGAAGTTCTTTTGTTGTTTGGTTCCCACTGTCTATATTTAAAGGCTTATGACCAACACAGAAAGTGAAGACAAACTACTAGGATATGAATCACAATCTCCCAGTCCTCCACTGCAGGGAGCTTCAGCACAGCTCCATTGAATTGACTGACTGAGGCAATGCTTCAGTTCCTTGCACATGTGATAACTGGGAGCACTACTGTGCACGGAAAAACAAAGAGTTTTTCTAAACTAGAGCTGCAGTCTTTTCAGTCCTAAAGGGGTATTCTGCTATCTTCAGAATTGAGAGGTGAGTCTACCGTCTATATGCCGGCCAATCACACTTGAAACATATCTGATTACAACAGAAGTCCGCTGGTCACAGACGCCTGTGATTGGATCCTTTAGTGCCACAATAGTGTTTAGTCTCTGCTGCTGCAATTATCTTTGTACTGGACCTTGGCCTTGCAGCCTGGGTTACCCCACTTGCTTTCTCTTTCTGCTTTGACTTTGCCTACTATCGGCCTGACCTCTGATTTGGCTTCTTGTTAACCATAAGATTTCCTACTCTGTCCCTGAGGTTGCTTCCTGGCCTCGGACATTGGCTCTGACATAGGTTGTCCACCTGTTTGCAAATTCTGAAAGTATTGATAAAGAAATTGAGGCTCAGGGTCTTGAATACTGGATGGATCAATTATCTAATAATAAATGTGTTTAATAGGTAATGTGTTCCGTGATGCACAGGGCCCTTGTGGGTCAGCGAGGACACAAAATATTATAGTACAGTAAATATTTAGGCACTAAAAACTAATAAAATATTGCATAAAAAGAGTAAAACGTTTTAAATATAAAATAGCCACACATCTGTGGATAATCCAGCCTATAAGGATGTGAAAATCAGACAATTTCAATTGATGATGCACTTGTCTAAGATAGAGCAAAATATAACGTACAGCAATAAGCTGTGCAATGCGCTGTTGGAAGATATAAAGTATCCGTTGATATCAATATAGCAAATAGTAGCAAAAGTAATAATGTCTGGTAATACTTGCAGTGTTAGAAGATAGATCACCGCTTAGAGGCTCATCAGTATCACGGAGGGAGCTGTGATAGTGGGCTTCAGTAGTGGGGACTGCAGCACTTCAGTTGGAAGTAAAATTTGCATATATCGTACTATGTACGAAAATGAAGATAAGGATTCCGGTCCTGTATGTATAGGAAATGATGTTAGAGACTCGGCCGTCTCAAGGATTACAGCAGTGATGGTTGGTCCGGTCTCTGAAGGCTGTGAAAGTGTTCCCCGATGCGGTCAGAGGGTATGTGGCGTCCTCGTGGCCGTGGCAATGCGCACAAACTAATGGTGCTTGGCTGATGCCGTATGTGAGCAATGTCTATGACTCCTAGATAAAAGCTTGATACTGTGGCACTTGGAATGGAGCTGGATGCGTTTCAAGTCATATTTTGCTTTATCTTAGACAAGTGCATCATTAATTGAAATTGTCTGATTTTCACATCCTTATAGGCTGGATTATCCACAGACTTGTGGCTATTTTATATTTAAAGATTTTTACTCTTTTTATGCAAAATTTTATTAGTTTTTATTGCCTAAATATTTACTGTACTGTAATATATTGTATTTTGTGTCCCCGCTGACCCACAAGGGCAGTGTACATCAAGGAACACATTACCTTTTATTTATTTGTATAATAAACACATTTATTAATAAATATCCATCCAGTATTCAAGACCCTGAGCCTCAATTTCTTTATCAATACTTTCACACTCTGACACCGTGGGTATAGGTGCCATTTGAGCTGCTCAGGTCAAAGGTTACTAGTTGATAGGAGCCTCTCCTACATTATATATTTGTTTGCAAATTCTGTTGCTGACAAGCCTCTCTGTCATTGACCTGGCTAGTTAACCCTGCTTTGTCCTTTTGACCTATAGTAGGCCTTTTCTCCTTCTTAGGGCCTTGCAGACACAACCTGGGTTTGTGGCAGCAAAAACAGTCCAGCCTTAGACACTGCTACCCAGGGACAGGCTGGAGGACTGGTTGTGTGTTAAGGACTGGTGCAGGTGAGATCGAAAAAGGTACTTGCATTACAGTAGGATAAGACTATCATCAATGATAATTAGAACTCATCCCAAATGAGTCCCAGGGTATAATATGCCATACAATGTCCCTCGGGGAAAACCCCCTAGGCAAAAAGGGCCCTCTTGATTGGAACTCACTAAAATATAATTTTTTTGTGTGTTATTTAAAAATAGAACTAATAGAAAACACACGTGGATTAAAATTATCAATGGTTCCTCCTACTATATCTGTACTCGGGATTATTTATCTTATCCCATTTAGGTATGCATCTAGTGGGTACTAATGTGAGTCAATGGGAGGTCTCTCACATCTTCCCACTTAGGAGGTCTCTCCTACTATCAACTATGACGCTCACTTGGCTATTTATAGTGGTCGCCATGGTCGCCAGTAGCCTCATGAACCCTTGACAAAGCCAGTGTTCTACTGAAACTTTTTTTGTGTTATTTAAAAATAGAACTACCGTATATACTCGAGTATAAGCCGAGTTTTTCAGCACGATTTATCGTGCTGAAAACCCCCCCCTCGGCTTATACTCGAGTGAACTCCCCCACCCGCAGTGGTCTTCAACCTGCGGACCTCCAGAGGTTTCAAAACTACAACTCCCAGCAAGCCCGGGCAGCCATCGGCTGTCCGGGCTTGCTGGGAGTTGTAGTTTTGAAACCTCCGGAGGTCCGCAGGTTGAAGACCACTGCGGCCTTCGACATCATCCAGCCCCCTCTCACCCCCTTTAGTTCTGAGTACTCACCTCCGCTCGGCGCTGGTCCGGTGCTGCAGGGCTGTCCGGTGAGGAGGTGGTCCGGTGGGATAGTGGTTCCGGGCTGCTATCTTCACCGGGGAGGCCTCTTCTAAGCGCTTCGGGCCCGGCCTCAGAATAGTCACGTTGCCTTGACAACGACGCAGAGGTGCGTTCATTGCCAACGTACTTCTGCGTCGTTGTCAAGGCAACGCCTCTATTCCGGGGCGGAAGCGCGGAGAAGAGGCGCCCCCGGTGAAGATAGCAGCCCGGACCACCTCCTCACCATACAGCCCTGCAGGACCGGACCAGCGCCGAGCGGAGGTGAGTACTCAGAACTAAAGGGGGTGAGAGGGGGCTGGATGATGTCGAAGGCCGCAGTGGTCTTCAACCTGCGGACCTCCGGAGGTTTCAAAACTACAACTCCCAGCAAGCCCGGACAGCCGATGGCTGCCCGGGCTTGCTGGGAGTTGTAGTTTTGAAACCTCTGGAGGTCCGCAGGTTGAGACCACTGAGGGCGAATGATGAGAAGAGGATGATGAAGGGGGGGGGTGTGGGATGATGACAAGGGGATGATGAAGGGGGGATGTGTGGGATGATAAGGGGATGATGAAGGGGGGATGTGCGGGATGATAGGGGGATGATGAAGGGGGGATGTGTGGGATGATAAGGGGATGATGAAGGGGGGATGTGTGGGATGATAAGGGGATAATGAAGGGGGGATGTGTGGGATGATAAGGGGATGATGAAGGGGGATGTGTGGGATGATGACAAGGGGATGATGATGAGGATGTTAATGACGGGTCTGGATGATGACAGGGGGGGGATGATGTATTTCCCACCCTAGGCTTATACTCGAGTCAATAACTTTTCCTGGGATTTTGGGTTGAAATTAGGGGTCTCGGCTTATACTCGGGTCGGCTTATACTCGAGTATATACGGTAATAGAAAACACACACGTGGATTAAAATTATCAATGATTCCTCCTACTATATCTGTACTCGGGATTATTTCTGTTATCTCATTTAGGTATGCATCTAATGGGTACTAATGTGAGTCAATGGGAGGTCTCTCACACCTTCCCACTTAGTTGGTCTCTCACACCTTCCTAATTGGAGTTCACAAACTCTCTCTATTGTACCATTTAGATGTCTAATGTAACACCCTGTATTAGGTCATTATGTTAGGGGGACCATTGTTTACAATCTTTATCACCAGCCTCCCCGACGTTTCAGCAGAACACTGGCTTTGTCAAGGGTTCATGAGGCTACTGGCAACCACTATAAATAGCCAAGTGAGCGTCATAGTCGCTAGTAGGAGAGACCTCCTAAGTGGGAAGATGTGAGAGACCTCCCATTGACTCACATTAGTACCCATTAGATGCATACCTAAATGAGATAACAGAAATAATCCTGAGTACAGATATAGTAGGAGGAACCATTAATAATTTTAATCCACGTGTGCGTTTTCTATTGTTTCTATTTTTAAATAACACAATAAAAGTTATATTTTAGTGGGGGCCAATCAGGGGCCCTTTTCCCTAGGGGTTTTTCTCTGAGGGACGTTGTATGGTATCATCAATGATAAGCATGAAAAACTTTTTCGAATACACTTTTTTTACTGTAAGTTTTAACACCTGCGCTCCGGCCAGACACGCCGGCCACAAGCGTTCTCTGCTTACGTCCGTGCTAGCGGCAAGGCTGGGATTCGCATTGCGGGACGCGCCCGCATGCAAATCCCAGCCCGTCACTCACCTTCCTCATCTTGCACCTCTCCGTGTCCTCGCAGCCCCGGCACACAGCCTGCTAGGGCGCGGGCACCGGAGCTCTTTCACTTAAAGGGCCAATGCTCAATTAATCAAGTGTCTACACCTGTCCCCTGTCCTTAAATATCAGCTCCTCCCTTGGTTCCCTACCGAATCTTTGGTTGCCTAGTGCCATAGTGAAAGTCCTGTATCCCTGTTACCGTTTACCTGTTCATTGCTACCTTCTACCATCTTGCCACGTCCGCCAGTCTCCTTCTGTGCAACGCCACCTCCCAGCTACCTGTGTGGATGAGTCGTGCCAGGGGTAGCGAACTGCGTGCCGCCTACTGCAGCAAGACCATCCCGCTTTGCGGCGGGCTCAGGTGAAAACCAGCGACACCTTAGACTCAGCTCCCTGGCAGGGCTCACGTCATCATCCACACAGGCTCAGAGGATCCACCACCTGCCGTGACCCGTTACAGTAAGATCCGGCCATGGATCCCGCTGGGGTGCCTTGGCCAGATGTCTCAGATCTTCCCACCGTCGTGGCTCAACAGTCGCAGCAGTTAGCCCATCAGGCGCTCAGCAGCAACAACAGAAACAGCAGCAGCTACCTGTTCCTGAGCCTCCTCCTGTGTCTGCAGCTTCCCCTGGGACCAAGCTTTGTTTGTCCTTGTCTTATAAGTATCATGGAGATCCCAAACTGTGTAGAAGCTTTGTGACACAGTGTTCTATCCACCTAGAACTCATGGCGGATCTGTTCCCGACGGAGCGTGCTAAAGTGGCATTTGTGTTCAGTCTACTGTCTGGAAAAGCTTTGGCGTGGGCTACTCCTCTCTGGGATCGTAGAGATCAGGTCTCCTTGAACCTTTCAGCCATCCTTGCAGAATTCCGCAATGCATTTGAAGAACCTGCGCAAGCCTCCTCTGCTGAGATGGCTCTACTGAACCTCTGCCAAGGGAATTCCTCCATTGGTGACTACGCGGTTCAGTTCCGCACTCTTGCCTCTGAACTTTCTTGGAACGATAAGGCCTTGTGTGCTACCTTTAAAAAAGGACTTTCCTCTCAAATCAAGGATGCTCTCACTGCACGAGATTCTCCGGCCAACCTAAGTGAACTTATCCATTTAGCCACTCAAATTGATTTTTGAGTTTTGCCGAGAGGCAGGAGGATCTTCCTTTGGATAAAGAACCTGCCCAAACACAGCATTTACCCCGTCTGGCCCCCGTGTTCCAACATCCACCCCTACTCTCTACTTTGCCTCTTGTCAAAGAGGCTATGGAAGTGGACCGTTTTTACTTAACGCAGCAGGAAAAATACAGTTGACACAATGAGAATTTGTGCCTATATTGTGCCAGTCCGGAGCACTTTCTCAAAGACTGTTCTATACTTCATCCGCGTCTGGGTGAATGCTCTAAACTTGGGCAAGTAGGAGGGGCTTCCCTAGATGTTAATATTACCTCTCCTTGCTTGACCACCCCGGTTCAAGTATTTTCCTCTGCCAAGATGTCTTTCATCGCTTCTGCTCTTTTGGACTCCGGTTCCGCTGGTAACTTCATTGGTGCCTCCCAGGTCCATAAATGCTGTCTTCCAGTGTCTCGTCTTGCTAAGCCCTTCTACAATTTTTCTGTTAATGGACAAAATCTGAACTGTAAGGTGCAATTTTGCAAGGAACCCCTCGTCATGAAAGTAGGACATTTGAATAAGGAAAAAATTGAGTTCTATGTGTTACCATATTGTACTTTGGAGCTTCTTCTTATTCTTTGTCTTCTTTGGCTTCAATGTCATTCTCCACAACTTGACTGGAAATCTGGTGAAATCACTTGTTGGGGACAATATTGCCAAGATCACTGTCTTGTTCCTCTGTGATATCTTCTGTGCCTGTTAAGCTCAGAAGTAAAGTCTTAAATTGGGGACATTCTTTCTTGCCAGTTGGTCACCCTAGAAGACGGAAGACTCCACGACAGAAGTTCCTTACAGCCTTTGCCCATTCCAGAAATCCCCTGGTCTCATGTAGTGGGGAGCTCTCTGAATTCCAAAAAGAGGGGGAGAACAAAGGGGGTACTGTAACACCTGCACTCCGGCCGGACATGCCGGCCGTGAGCGCTCTCTGCTTATGTCCCCACTGTCGACGGGGCTGGGATTCACATCACGGGATGCTCCCGCATGTGAATCCCAGCCCATCACTCACCTCCCTCATCTTCCGCCTCTCCGTGTCCTCGGAGCCCCAGCGCGCTTGCCCCCGCCTCCTAGGGCACGCGTGCACCGGAGCTCTTTCACTTAAAGGGCCAGTGCTCAATTAATCAAGTGTCTACACCTGTCCCCTGTCCTAAAATATCAGCTCCTCCCTTGGTTCCCTGACGGATCTTTGGTTGCCTAATGCCATAGTGAAAGTCCTGTGTCCCTGTTACCGTGTACCTGTTCCTTGCTACCGTACCTACCCTGCACCTGTGTTACCTGCCCTGACCTTCTGCCATCTTGCCACATCCTGCCAGTCTCCTTCTGTGCTACGCCACCTCCCAGCTACCTGTGTAAACGAGTCATGCCAAGGGTAGCGACCTGGGTGCTGCCTGCCGCAGCAAGACCATCCCGCTTTGCGGTGGTAAAAACCAGCGGAACCTTAGACTCCGCTCCCTAGCATGGCTCACATCATCATCAACACAGGCCCAGAGGATCCACCACCTGCTGTGACCTGTTACAAAGTTTAGAAATTGTTTAAAGAAAAACTGTCAGCCCGTTCACCCACACTAAAGCCAATGTGAGTGTGAGTGAACAGGAGTCCAAGGAGGAGTCACTTACTAATATGTCCAGTAGGTCCTGAGTTATGTCCCCCAGAAGATCCTCTGCTAAATTCAGTGAATTGCGCACAGGAGAAAGGGCTCCGCCCACTCAATTTACATATTTATTGTCTTTGACTCCACATTCTAGTGAAGTGGAGTCACAGATAGTGAATATGTAAATTGAGTGGGCTGAACCCTTCCCCCTATATCCTAGTGAAATGGAGTCACAGTCAATGAATATGTAAATTGAGTGGGAGGAACTCCCCCCCCCCCCCCTGTGCACGATTCACTGAATTTAGCAGAGACTCTTCTGGGGACATATCTCAAGACCTACTGGACATATTTAAGCAAGTGACCCCTCATTAGATTCCTGTTCACCCACACTATAATCCACTGTATTGGATTTAGTGTGGGTGAACAGGCTGACAGTTTTCCTTCAAGATTTTTTTTTTTTTTTTTTTTAAAGAATTGTACATTTTAGTCATCTGGAATAAAGCTGATCCTCATTTAATGTGTTTTTAGTTAATATTTTAAGAAGAAGTCAAGATAGTTCTAAAAACACAAACAGCCAGGTGCCACTACAAACCATGTCTCTCAATAGTCAATGTCTTCACTGGTTTGAAGTAGCCTTTAGCATCTCTATACAGCTTGACGCATCAACTATTGCCATACACAGTTGGCAAAAACAGCTTGCTTCTCTTCAATTACATTTCTCGCGGGTTTATCTTCTTATACTCTAGTAGTGCCTATATATAAAGGAGCCCATACTGTATGTACACATTAATGAAAAGTTGGTCAACTAGTGTGACTTCTGTGCCAAATAGTTTGGTAACAACTACATGAAAAACTACCTGGGTAATAGGGAATTCCAAAACATCACCAAGACTAAGGCCCCTTTCACACTGCAGCTGCCCCCCGTCGAGAACGGCCATCAAAGTCTCTTTTTTTTCTGACTTTAACGGCCATTCTCATGACGGGGAGCAACAGGCAACAAAAGGGCCCACTGGGTGCATGAATAGTGGGATAAAAACATAGCACAAGCAGTAATTTTTCTCCCGCTATTCTGCCTGGCTCTCCCGACGGCCATCACACTGCCGTGTACTAATGGTAGTGTGAAAGAAGCCTATGCTGTACAAGTAGTAACCCATTCCATTACATTCAAGTGCAACTGACTAGTTCATATATGTTTATTAATAAATGTATTTTGCATATTACTATTTATTGTTGCAACATTCTTATATGGTCAAATATTGATATACTTTTGTTTATGCACTTGGCGTGCAGTCCTTTGTAGAAATATAATTTGCGGGTGTACCTCAGGGGTGGGATTTGACCAGTTTAACCTGCCAATCTGGTTTATAAGAACAAGGACCAAGAAGAGAGAAAATGTTCCAAGAGACATCAGATGGATTACAGGGGATAACTTGTTCTTACTCTGTGCCACTGCTCAGTCAATTTACCAGTTTTGTTCACCTTGCCCAGTACTTTGTGCTGTTCCCTTCTGAAATTCATGTGACATGATGTTTTCTGTGAACCCTGCCACTGTGCTGCCGCTGCTCCCACTGTTCTGGATGTGAACATGAAGTTAGGCAGGAAAGCAGAATCAAGACTGACCAAGAACCCCTCTGCTCCACCATACATTCAAGGCAAGATTTTGAGAGGCAGTGACCTAGTACCAACCTGAGGATTATATTCATCTTGTTTCTGGTACTGTATTTATGCACTAGGCTTGGATATGACACTGTATCAGTGCAATAATCTTACTGGGGAAGATAATTCTTAGACAGTGAAACTTGTGGCTAATGGTGTTTGAAAACCTAATGCATCTTTAGACTGTCTAGTCTAAGTTTGCTATGTCTATTGGTTGGCTTAGGCTGCATTCACACTTAGTTTTTACATGACGGGTGCCGGATCCGGCTGGGGGAGGGGCAAACCGGGTGCTCCCGTACCCCAGCCGGACCAGCGCTGAACTCCATTTACTTTAATGAGCCGACCGAAGTCAAATGAAGACTCCGGTCGGCTCATTTTTGGCCCGTATGCAGTTTCCTGACCGGACCTAAAACTGTAGTATACTACGGTTTTAGGTCCGGTCACAAAACCGGATACGGGTCAAAAATTAGCCGACCAGAGTCTGCGTTTGACTCCAGTCGGCTCATTAAAGTAAATGGAGTTCAGCACTGGTCTGGCTGGGGTACGGGAGCGCCCGGTTTGCCCCTCCCCCAGCCGGATCCGGCACGCGTAATGTAAAGACGAAGTGTGAATGCAGCCTAATGTTTATGGCATTAACTCCTGTCCCCTTTTCAGTGCAACCATGCCCTCCTTAGATGGTGATGTTGCTAGAGGTGTCTAACCCCTTAACGACACAGGACGTAAATGTACGTCCTGGTGCGGTGGTACTTAACGCACCAGGACGTACATTTACGTCCCATACATGACCGCAAGCATCGGAGCGATGCTTGGGTCATGCGCGGCAGGTCCCGGCTGCTGATAGCAGCCAGGGACCCGCCGGTAATGGCCGACATCCGCGAGTGCACGGATGTCCGCAATTAACCCTCTTAGATGCCGTGATCAATACAGAGCACGGCATCTGCAGCGCTGCGGTCAGTAAAATGGTTGATCGGATCGACCGCAGCGCTTTTGCGCAGATCCGATCTTCCAGAACGGCAGATGGAGGTCCCCTTACCTGCCTCCTCTGCCTTCCACGGGCCTTCTGCTCTGGTCTGAGATTGAGCAGACCAGAGCAGAAGATGACCGATAACACTAATCAGTGCTATGCCCTGTGCATAGCACTGAACAGTATTAGCAATTGAATGATTGCTATAAATAGTCCCCTATGGGGACTATTAAAATGTAAAAAATAAAAATAAAAAAGTTAAAAAAAGTTTAAAAAAAATTGAAAAATCCTCTCCCCCAATAAAAATGTAAATTGTCCTTTTTTCCACATGTTAACCCCCCCCCCCCCCCACCAAAAGTGTAAAACATTTTTTTTATAAACATATCTAGTATCACCACGTGCATAAATATCCGAACTATTAAAATATTATGTTAATTATCCCGTACGGTGAACGGCGTGAATGTATACAAAATTTTAAAAAGTACAAAATTGCAGCTTTTGTAAAACATTTTATTCAAAATAAAATTGCTAAAAAATATATGAAAAGTTTTATATATGCAATGTGGTATCAGAAAAAATTACAGACCACGGCGCAAAAAATAGGCCCTCATACCGCCGCTTATAAAGAAAAATGAAAAAGTAATGTAATCATGGGTATCATTTTAATTGTATTGACCTACAGGATAAAGATCTGTAGGTCTACTTTACCGTAAAGTGTATATTATGAAATTGAAACCTTCCAAAATTAGCAAAATTGTGATTTTCTTATCAATTTCCCCACACAAATAGCATTTTTTGGGTTGCGCCATACATTTTATGGTAAAATGAGTTATGTCATTACAAAGGACAACTGGTTGTGCAAAAAAAAAAAATGAGCCCTCGTACTAGTCTGTGAATGAAAATATAAAAGAGTTATGATTTTTAGAAGGCAAGGAGGAAAAAACGAAAATGTAAAAATAAAATTGTCAGAGTCCTTAAGGGGCTAAAACCCATTGAAAATGGAGTGCAAGTCATGTTTTTTGCACAGGTAGTTTTGATGATCTCCCCTACTGTACCTGTACACTAAACTTGTGTAGGTAGGGGTGAAGGCAAAAAGCTGAGAGGCACAACCTCACACAATGGCTAGTGAATAAAAAAGTATCATCAGTATTCCAGTTCATTTCTTATAAAAAAAATATATATATTTGTTGCCCAATGCAACCAACAACAGAGTTGTTTTCATGTTGTATTATATTGTATTTATTTGTAGCGTATGAGTTTGTAACCAAGTTTTAACTTAGGGATGTCACATGGTTGTCCTATCAAATATTAAAACTATTGGGATGAAATATGTGCAGCATTTGATGAATTATTGATGCATTATGTTTGATGAATTTCTTGCATTAACATCTTGATACAAATATAAAAAAAACTTTAACATGACATTTAATGCGAAATAGACCATGATGCAGAAAACTTTAATTTGACCTTTTCAATGGTATGTGATATGTTAAATGTGAATTTAAAGTTTGCTACATCTGTATCTTAATACACTACCGTGATATCTGTCTTGTCTCTTTTTTGGGTTACTTTGAGCATGAAGACGAACCAGTTTACACCCCAGGCACTGTTTTCATCAGAACTATTTTGATTTGATTTGGCTGAATCGGCGAATTTTTCCATTTGATCCGAATAAATTCTTGGCCAATTTGTATTAGTAATGAATTTTAATGATGTGTTTAATAAAACGTGTGTTTCACTTTTTTTCTCAATTTTTTAAAACATTTTTTAGGTAGTACTACTACTACCAGCATGGAACAGACTGTTCCATGATGGGAGTAGTAGTACCTGTGCTAATAGACAGATCGCCCCGGGTGTCACTCCTGGCACCCGCTGCGATCGTTCTGTATAATGTATAGATGCGAGCGGCTTTCTCCTGAGTTTGCATCTCTGCAACAGATAGGACGATCGCAGTGGGTTTCAGGAGTGACAACTTCTGTGATCTGTCCTTAACTGCAGTTACTACTGCTCCCAACATGGAGCACACTCTGCTCCATGCTGGGAGCTGTAGTACCTGCTTTAATAGACAGATTGTAGCGGGTGTTACTTCTGACACCCAATGCGATCGTCCTGTATAATGTATAGATGCAGGCGGGCGGACGCTCTTCTCTGGTCCAACTATAGTATGAGTATATGCCGTATAAATAGCTATTATTCATATTTCCCGCAGAGAGCTGTGAGTGGCTGGAACCATCTGGCCAATCAAAGCTCTCTGGGGGAAATATGAATAAGTGATGTGAATTCTATTCACATCACTGGCCAGCCGGAGTATAGTGCAGAGATGCGAGCACAGGACAAATCTGCTCCATCTCTGCAACACTAAGGACAATCGCATCGGGTATCAGTAGTGACACCCGGGGCAATCTAAAAAAATGTTAAAAATAGAGAAAAAAAAGTGAAACACACATACACACACTTTATTAAACACAATATTAAACTACATTACTTATACAAATTTTTTTTTTTATAAGTAAGGTCCTTAAGCGTCCTTTTTTCCCCTGTCGCTGCATGCTGCTCATCTTCTTGGAGCAGGCAGCAGTGGGACATGATGGGAACTGGCAGCAGTGAATGAATGAATGAAGCCGACATGTCCCAGTGCGCTGATTGCGCTAGGAGCAGGGCAGCAGCGGGGACATGTCGGGCGGTGGCGGTGAATGAATGAAGCCTAAAAGCAGGACATGTCGGCTTCATTCTTTCATTCATTCATTGCCGCCGGTTCCCGACAGATGAGGAGCAGGCAGCGGGAGGGGAAATAAGGACACTGGGGGGCGGGGGAGGATATGGATAAGCACACTGGGGCCAATGAATTACTATAAACACACTGGCTCCAATGAATTATTATAAATATCCATGGGGGCATACATTTGGGGTCAAATTAGTAGTTTAAAAACCCAGCTGGGAGCCCTGAATGGCTCCTTGGTGGTGGCCATTCAGGGCTCCTGGTGGGGAATTTAAAAGTGAAAGTAAAAATACACCGTACATATCAGGGGAGGGGAGCATGCCGCCTGTTCCCCTGTTTAATAACTTCTGATCGCATCAGGTCTCAGAAGTGAGACGTGGTGCGATCAATCCCTCAGCCCATGTACTACAACCCCCGTCATGGAACAGAGTCTGTTCCATGATGGGGGTAGTAGTACAAACACTAATGTAGCCTCCGCAGCCACCGGCAGACTCCTGCAGCCGGGGAACTACTATGAGGGGAGTATAAGTAGTCCCAGCTTCGGGAGTCTGTAGGCCGAGGTGTTAAACTGCCATAAAAAATTTTTACAAGACGAATGTTATAACGGGTCTTAACGGCTGAATATGCCTGTTATTTTGACAGACATTATTCAGCCGTTAGCACGTGTTATTTCATCCGTTATTATACATCGGTTTTTTTAATTATACAATACAGAAAACGGATGTTTAATAACGGATGAATTCTCATTGTATAAAACAGCCTAAAATGTAGACTCCATTCTTGGGTGTATTAAAAATTATAAAGCCATCAAAAAAAAAAAAAGTTAATGTTAATTTTTAAACTGGGATCAATTTATGTGGGTGGGCAGGGACCTAAAAATGAAGCAGACAATAATAAAAATGTAGAAAGGGGCCATTTAAATGTAAAAATAATAAATTTTTTTAATGTTTTTATTAGTAATATATTTTAAAATTGTATTTAATAGTGTGTGTGTATGTGTGTTTCACTTTTTTTTCTCAATTTTTTTACATTTTTTAGGTAGTAATACTACTCCCAGCATGGAACAGACTGTTCCATGATGGGAGCTGTAGTACCTGTACTAATAGACAGATCGCCTTGGGTGTCACTCCTCATACCCGATGCGCTCATCCTATCTATTGCAGAGATGGAGCAGCTTTCTCCTGCGCTTGCATCTCTGCACTATACTCCGGCCTGCCAGTGATGTGAATAGAATTCACATCACTTATTCATATTTCCCACCTAGAGCTGTGATTGGCCAGCCACTCACAGCTCTCTGCAGGAAATATGAATAATAGGTATATATACGGTATATACTCATACTACAGTGGGACCAGATAAGAGCGGCCGGTTGCCCGCATCAATTCATTATACAGGACGATCGCATCGGGTGACACTCGCTGCGATCTGTCTATTAGTTCAGGTACTACAGCTCCCAGCATGGAGCAGATTGTGCTCCATGTTGGGAGCAGTAGTACTTGCAGTTGAGGACAGATCACAGCAGGTATCACTCCTGACACCCGATGCGTCATCCTATCTATTGCAGAGATGCGAGCGCAGGAGAAAGACGCTCGCATCTATACATTATACAGGACGATCGCAGGGGTGTCGCTAATGAAGAAATTTGTTATTTTGAATCAAGTCAAAGTTTGGATTTGGTCGAATTGAATTTTTCATGAAATTCGGAACGAATTCAACTTTGTCAGATTAGTTTCGCTCATCTCTAATCAGAACAATTAATTTAGACTTATGATATCCAAATTCTTTATAAAAAATAAATACAATACACAATGATATACTTATTACTGTAGTATACTGGCAAATATATATATATATATATATATATATATATATATATATATATTGTGTACATAGACGATAGCAAACAATAATTAGATGAAAGTGCAAACAATATGCACTGCAGTATAACAAGCAAATTACTTGTGGTGTATTAATTTAAACCACGTCTTTCATTTTAACATAAATTGACTCAAAGGCATTTTCTAATTTTTTTAAAGAACAAGCAGTTACTCACTTCCCGCTCTGGTCCCCATTCAGGCTCCCATTGAAACAGTGGTCACTTGATTGCTGAGGCCTTTCAGTGACCTTGGCATTGTTCCCATCATTGAGCGGTGATGCCCGCTAAGTATGACCCATGACCACCAAGGCTGCTGATTAGCTGTGGTGGTCACGTGATGACAGCTCAAAAAAGGAAGGCCTGGATGCTGATGGGAGTCTGAATTGTGAATCAGTGTGGTATTGAAGGGCGAATAACTACTTGTTTATTATTTTAAAGCATGTGAGGACCTTAAAAAAAATAGTAAACCAAGGTTTACCCATTTAAAGCCAGGATGTTTTGAACTGTCAAAACTGATGACAAGACTAGATAGCAGAGAGAGCTGTGAAAACATACCTGGGGTTATGGCCCTTTCTGTTAACTGATCGCTCTAGTGGTCACCTGATTGGACAGAGTTATGACTCTAAGCTGATAGGATGGGCCAGGAAAGCACTCAATACTAAGACCCATGGGCACTTAGCATGAAGGGTGCATCAGCAATTGTGACAGCCATAACTTTAAAAAATTTTCAAAAAATCATCATGATTGTAACCCAAAGGTAAGTTACTACTGCATTCTTCATCCTCTATATAGTGCTGTCTGCAGGTTTGAGGGTCTCAGAAGACTCTCTTAAAGGGGTACTCCGCCCCTGGCATCTTATCCCCTATCCAAAGGATAGGGGATAAGATGTTAGATCGCCGCAGTCCCGCTGCTGGGGACCCCGGGGATCGCCGCTGCGGCACCCCACCATCATTACTGCACAGAGCGAGTTCGCTCTGTGCGTAATGACGGGCGATACAGGGGCTGGAGCAGCGTGACGTCATGGCTCCGCCCCTCATGACATCACGGCCCATCCCCTTAATGCAAGTCTATGTCATCACGCCCCCTTCCCATAGACTTATATTGACGGGGCGGAGCCGTGACGTAACGATGCTCCGGCCCCTGTATTGCCCGTCATTACGTGCAGAGCGAACTCGCTGTGCACAGTAATGATAGCTGGGTGCTGCAGCAGCGATCCCCGGGGTCCCCAGCAGCGGGACCCCGGCGATCTGACATCTTATCCCCTATCCTTTGGATAGGGGATAAGATGTCTAGGGGCGGAGTACCCCTTTAAAATACATAACAAACAATAAATAGACAGCAAGATAGAAAGAAGGGTGATATCTACTAACTGGCAGGAAGAAGGACAGAACCACTTTACAATCCTCGAGCCCTACTTATATCTGCTTATTTTTTGTATGTTTTCTTTTTTCTTAGTTTTTTTTTTTTTTTTTTTCATTGTTAGTTTTATTCATATTGATATAAACAACCCTTCTTATACCTGTCACAAGTTTGTTGAAATGATAGAAACCATTTCAGTTTTAGAACAGAACCAGGAAAATAATATATATAATTCTGAAAACATAGAAGTAATAACAATAAAGCATAAAAAAAAGTAAAGAAAAAAGGGAAAACATACAAAAAAAAAGCAGTAAGGGGTAGGGGACGATAGGTGGATGGGGATATAAAGGACTGTAAGATATTGTGCATAGGGTGAAAATGGGAGAGATAATATCTTCACATGGTTCTCAACATGTCTTTTTGCTTGGCATTATAAGCCATTCCCACTGAAAGCAGAAAGTTTTCTTTATTATGTAGTAATGATAAAGTTTTAGCATTTCCCCTACTGCTTTAACATTCACACTGACAACCTGAGTTGTTTTAGTGATTTTACACCAAAATTGTTTTCCTGCGACTCTTTTGGCATGGTGAGACATTTCGAAATGATTGTCCTGATCACATCAAAGTAGGGGAAATAACCCAAAGTCATCAAAGAACCATCGTCATTTCACATCCCTTATCTTGCCAATACAGATAAACACTCGGCACAAGTGGAAAGGCCAAACCTTTTGAAGTGGCAGGCTTAGGATTCTACCCAATAAACCTCAGGGTATATTGGAGGTGCCCATGCCAATTCTGTACTGCTCAGCAAATCTGAGGTTTCACACCAAACAGATGTACTGTATATGCCTTTAGATTTTTTTTATGTATTCCATATAATCCAGTATGATCCCCAACAACATATATCACGTTGTTCTCTTTAATCATACATACAGCTAGTAAAAAGAAAAACAGGTCTAATGTGATCTTACTCAAAGGATTCAAATATTGTGTGCATTGCCTTTATAAACAGCATCTTATCGCTGCAGTCATCTCTACGTTTTTTTTTCACATGACCGAGAAGAGGAAAAGTTAGCAGAGTGATACTTAAACTGACAAGAGATTTTTATTAGATATTTCTGTCCAACTACTGCACGTAAAGTTATGCACAAAACATTAAACATTTGCACAAGAAAGATTACATTGAAAATACGTAAATCTAAATATCAAAATTCGATTTTTCAATACATATGATTATTACTGATATATGACATATGCTGTATGAGCCCACATATTACAAGTTCGGACAGTCCATATTACAAGTTCGGACAGTCTTCAAATTGTGGGCCTTCAAATGTTGAAAAACTACAACTCCCAAAATTTGTGGAAGTCCACAATTTGGAAACCACAGCGTGTAGACATGTGAGTCCTTAAGATGGCACTAAGAAATAAAAAAATTTTACATTTTTTTCCTGTGTTCTGGGGCATCAGTTAGACTGAATTGTAGATATCAATAGAATTTATTCATACAAATGACGCTTGTCAACCCTGGACTAGGGTCTTCATCAGGTTACAGGAAACCTGATGAAGACCCCAATCCAGGGTCGAAACGCGTCGTTTTTATGAATAAATCCAATTGATATCTATACTCCAGTCTAATTGATGCGCCAGAACACAGGAAAATTCTTTAAAAATGTTTTATTTCCCTGACGTGGAGACTCCTGAACCGGGTTGTTCCTGTGGCTGCTCATTGGACATACTCTCTCCACAAGCTATACACGAGTAGGGAAAAGTAGATTGCACTCACCCAGTAGTGAAGTTAAAACATCCTCTTTATTAGATAATCACTTAAAACATTCCGAAGGAAGGGTAGAGAGATTAGGTCAGCGTGAGCTGACTGACCGGCTGAGACGAGGCAGCGCTCCTTTCGTGGTTCAGCCCGCAAAAGCGGGCTGAACCGCGAAAGGAGCGCTGCCTCGCCTCGGCCGGTCAGTCAGCTCACGCATCTCTCGGCCGGTCAGTCAGCTCACGCATCTCTCGGCCGGTCAGTCAGCTCACGCATCTCTTGGCCGGTCAGTCAGCTCACGCATCTCTCTACCCTTCCTTCGGAATGTTTTAAGTGATTATCTAATAAAGAGGACGTTTTAACTTCACTACTGGGTGAGTGGAATATACTTTTCTCTACTCGTGTATTGCATATACCATTTCTAGACATTTGATTGGCGCCCCCTGAAGTGTACTCATTCATAACCTCTGCGCTGTTCCACTCCACACGCTGTGTCATTAACCCCTAGCGTTCCAGCATTGGTGCCTGCCTTGCTTTTCTCAGCCATAGTATCTCTCCACAAGCTACTGTTGGTGTTGTGCCCTCAGCGCAACACCATTTGGTAAGGGCTACTGTGATCATTTTATCCTGCCCTGCACATTTCTGACGGACTTCACTAGGGGTGCACCAGGGTCTCTTTCTATCTTAAGATGGCACTTGCCTTTCATCTGTTGTAAACCTCCTTGGGCAATTTATCCTGCACAATAGTGCATAAAGGGAAAAAGGACCCCCAGGGGGCGCTTACTCACCTTGTGTGGTTGTGTATAACACAACCACTATGCAGATGACTTGTGGTTCAGGCAGCATGACCAGGATGACAGGTTTCCTGGAACTTTATTTAACTCTATGTAAAAGCTTTGAAGTTGAGTACTGATTGAAAATACAATACCTATCTGTATAAAATGTTTCCTACACATGATATGTTGTTCAGTTTTAAAGACACAAAATAAAAGGCTGTGGGTAACAGAGCAGGATATATGATAATAATCAGAAAAAACTTATCTTCTTCGGTCTTTTTGCTATAAACCACATTAACCCCTAAGTTCACTTTCAGATCTTATGGACTGGAGGCCTCATGGTTGAATTATCTTTGATGGAGTTAAAAGTCCATAGCAGTCTCTATCAAGGGACATGGCTGTGATATTAATAAATGAACGGCAATATAAGGTACAAGTGGTTGTAGTCTGGAGCGGTTATGTAGCCAGTTGTGTTACTGAGTCTTGAGCACTATAAACGATTCCTCAAAACGCTGCAATACCTTGCAAAGAATCAGACCCTACAAAAGCTATTATCTGTAAAATCTATTAATAAAATGATCATATATTCATGCCACTAGTGCAGTAGTATAGGCATTTTATAACATAACTACAATGGCATTTTTAGCTCCTTTCTGTGAACCTATTCAGGACAGCATTGTGAATTTGGAGGTGTCCTGGGTATAGGATAGGGCCCTTGATACTATTAGAAACCAATCGCATATACAGTTAAATAGGCTGATTTACTTCACAACATAAAAGTGTTGAGAGACACATGAAGTACCCAGATCTGTATAACTATCATTATATCAGTCTGGGATAGGATACTTCTAACAAAATGATCTTAATATTGCATGGATATAGATATATGTGACACCATGTTGTACTGCCACATTTTTCGATGTTTTTAAAAATCCTTTCATATACACAAATTAATAAATATTAATAAAAACAAACAAAACAAAAAGATAACAGTAAAAAAAAAAAAAGAAAAAAAAAAGACATATTTACCATATGGTGTTGGGGGGGGGGGGGGGGTAAAAATGCAGGAGCCAGCAGGAATTCAGCAGGGAAATATGAAATGGCATTTTTTTTTATGTGATCTTTGTTAGCAGCATTTTTTGGTTAGGTGGCAGTTTTTGAATATTGCACCATGCTCTGGCTTTGGTATTTTTTTGTGGCATTTTTCTTTTCATAGACCATTATAAGTTGACAAAAAAAAAAAACACTAGAACAACCTATGTTTATATGTATCTGGGCATTTTTCTTGGTGCTTTTTCCCCACATTCGTCTATGTTGAATTACCCAATTAAGTAAACACATGGCATGTACTTATATAAAAGCGAGGAGGAAAAAAGCCACAAAAAACTCATAATACTGATACACACGATTTTGGGAAACAATGCCACAAAAAGTGCATAATGGTACACAAGAAAAGGTGCAGGTTTTTGTGATGTCTGTTTCCGGGCCAGAAAAAACACTGACATTTTGTGTCTTAAAGAAGCCTAAAAGGGGTTACCCAGGAATAAAAATTTTTTAGCTGCTTTCTTACAAAAACAGCACTACACTTATGTGTGGTGTTAGAACTCTGGTTTCTGGAATAGCAACAATAACTGATTGTAACATCAGGGAAGAGCTTTAAAGAAAATGTATTGGCAAAAAATTAACTATTGTTCAAATCAATTTTTGGTGTTGAACATTTTTTAAAGAAGTTTATTTATTTATTTATTTATTTTTTATATTTTTGCTAATTTTACATTTGCAAATATAGAAATTAGTTCCGTAGAACCAAATAGCACCAAAATTTCAGTCAGAGACAGGGACACTGAAGGAATTAATAAACAGGGCTTCTCCTTTATTTTTCAATAATAAAACAAATACAGCCTTTACACTCAGGCATAAACACAAATATAAATCCAGTGCTTACTAAACAGATCTTTTCCTGCCTATGCAGGTGGCTTACTACAAGCCACCCAACAAAGTAGACAAAAAATGTGTGACTCAGATTACTGAGGTTACAATGTGCCCTTTTTAGGCTGCAAGCCTTTGGGTTTAAACTATTATCATTGATGCAGGTTCCTCACAGACTCACCATTACTTAGTTTTAAAGCCAAGTGACAAGCTGTCTTTGGCACTTGTGCTGACCAACTGGAGTGTCTTAGTAAGGGATGAAAGACCCCACTACCAAACCTGCATTTCACCCCATAAAAATCCAAGGCCGATAACAGGACTTACCAAAGTCCCTAGCAAGTTAAGTCTAACCAGGGATTTTAAATTTTTTTTGATTTTCCATATCTCACCCAGTTTTCCCTGGTTATGTGCTTCCTGAAACCTGGCATCCACATACAACAGGACAGGTACCTAGTGAAATGTAGTAATCCCAAAAGACCATTCCTGTCACTAACACGATATTATGAAATAATCCTGCAGTTTTGATTCTGGTCAGTAGGCCTAATGATAAGTAAACACTTTCTGTAAAGATTACTTTTTTTGTGGTGGCCTCCTTATCATCACAGACAGAATTACAATGAAAGATGAGGCCAATATACAGATACTATTGGGTCAGGCAATTCACAAAAGTGCTCCATCCCAACAACCCCCCCCCCCCCCCACCCCCCTGGCCTAGTGATCAGATATTATCAAATAACCTCTGGATAGGTGACAAGTTTTGATTGTGGAAAACCCCTTTTAGGGCATTCCATGACATACATAAGAGGTTTGTTAAGGGTAAAAGTTAGATGTAAAGTTTCATTTTAGTAGCTGCTTTTCTTGAGATTTTACAGGGCAGCTAACCTGCATTTCTTACTATAATGAAAAACCTTCAAACAATCCCCACACCCTTGTTTCCGTTCTTGGTGACAGATTTTGAATTACCTTTCTTGTTCCGTTGTGGTCAGGCTCTGTGAACTTGCCAACTTTAATTGCTTAATATGTTGTTTATTATAATATAAAGTAGAAGAAAACATGCCTAGAATAACTTGTTTCTACAAGATCACTTCTCCCTAAAGATCTCCACCAGGGAATTGTCTCTACAAAAACATCTGCCTTTATATTATCAGATGGCTTTACACCAGAGTATATAATATGCTAGGGACATCGGCAGCTACAAATCACCTATCAGTCAGGGGCTTGGCATAAATATTTTGCTGGGGGTATTATACATGATCTACATTCTGCAAAGCATAGGAACAATATGTAATTTAGATGTAATGCTTAAAGGAGTATATCCCAACCAGTATATCCCAACTCACAGCATGCTGGGAGTTGTGGTTTGTCATTAGCTGGAGGCACCCTGGTAGGGAGAACACTGGCTTAAGCAGTAGTCTGGTTTCAGAAAATAAGGGTTAGTCATTATGTAATGACAATTTTCAGACATGATTTACTAAAACTGTGACAGTGTAAACATAGTTTAGGAATGGGCTGGATTCTTAATAAATCTGACCCATTCGTAGAGTGTCTGGTGTAAGTATAGACTATTAACCCCTTAAGAACCAGGCCATTTTACACCTCAGGACCAGAGCGTTTTTTGCACATCTGACCACTGTCACTTTAAACATTAATAACTCTGGAATGCTTTTAGTTATCATTCTGATTCCGAGATTGTTTTTTCGTGACATATTCTACTTTAACATAGTGGTAAAATTTTATGGTAACTTGCATCCTTTCTTGGTGAAAAATCCCCAAATTTGATGAAAAATTTGCATTTTTCTAACTTTGAAGCTCTCTGCTTGTAAGGAAAATGGATATTCCAAATAAAAAAAAATTGGATTCACATATACAATATGTCTACTTTATGTTTGCATCATAAAATTGACAAGTTTTAACTTCTGGAAGACACCAGAGGGCTTCAAAGTTCAGCAGCAATTTTCCAATTTTTCACAAAATTTCCAAACTCACTATTTTTCAGGGACCAGTTCAGGTTTGAAGTGGATTTGAAGGGTCTTCATATTATAAATACCCCACAAATGACCCCATTATAAAAACTGCACCCCCAAAAGTATTCAAAATGACATTCAGTCAGCGTTTTAACCCTTTAGGTGTTTCACAGGAATAGCAGCAAAGTGAAGGAGAAAATTCACAATCTTCATTTTTTACACTCGCATGTTCTTGTAGACCCATTTTTTTTATTTTTACAAGGGGTAAAAGGAGAAAATGTATATTTATATTTGTAGCCCAATTTCTCTCGAGTAAACACATACCTCATATGTCTATGTAAATTGTTCGGCGGGCGCAGTAGAGGGCTCAGAAGCGAAGGAGCGACAAGGGGATTTTGGAGAGTACGTATTTCTGAAATGGTTTTTGGGGGGCATGTTGCATTTAGGAAGCCCCTATGGTGCCAGAACAGCAAAAAAAAAAAAACACATGCCATACCATTTTGTAAACTAGACCCCTTGAGGTACGTAACAAGGAATTAAGTGAGCCTTAATACCCCACAGGTGTTTCACGACTTTTGCATATGTAAAAAAATAAATAAAAAATTCACAAAAATGTGTGTTTCCCCCCAAATTTCACATTTTTGCAAGGGTTAATAGCAGAAAAGACCCCCCAAAATTTGTAACCCCATCTCTTCTGAGTATGGAAATACCCCATGTGTGGACGTCAAGTGCTCTGCTGGCACACTACCTTGCTCAGAAGAGAAGGAGCGCCATTGAGTTTTTGGGAAAAAATTTTTTGGAAGGGCAGTCAGGGGCCATGTGCGTTTACAAAGCCCCCCGTGGTGACAGAACAGTGGAACCCCCCACATGTGACCCTATTTTGGAAACTACACCCCTCACATAATTTAATAAGGGGTGCAATGAGTATTTACACCCCACTGGCGTTTGACAGATCTTTGGAACAGTGGGCTGTGCAAATGAAAAATAAAATTTTTCATTTTCACGGACCACTGTTCCAAAAATCTGTCAGACACCTGTGGGGCGTAAATGCTCACTGTACCCCTTATTACATTCCGTGAGGGGTGTGGTTTCCAAAATGGGGTCACATGTGGGTATTTTTTTTGGGGGGGGGGGGGGGGTTATGTCAGAACCACTGTAAAATCAGCCACCCCTGTGCAAATCACCAATTTAGACCTCAAATGTACATGGTGCGCTCTCACTCCTGAGCCTTGTTGTGTGTCCCCAGAGCATTTTACGCCCACATATGGGGTATTTCCGTACTCAGGGGAAATTGCGTTACAAATTTTGGGGGTCTTTTTTTCCTTTTAACGCTTGTGAAAATAAAAAGTAAAGGGCAACACCGGCATGTTAGTGTAAATTTTTTAACTTTTTTTACACTAACAAGCTGGTGTAGCCCCAACTTTTCCTTTTCATAAGGGGTAAAAGGAGAAAAAGCCCCCCAAAATTTGTAGTGCAATTTCTCCCGAGTACGGACATACTCCATATGTGACACTAAACTGTTTCCTTGAAATACGACAGGGCTCTGAAGTGAGAGAGCGCCATGCGCATTTGAGGACTAAATTAGGGATTGTATAGGGGTGGACATAGGGGTATTCTATGCCAGTGATTCCCAAACAGGGTGCCTCCAGCTGTTGCTAAATTCCCAGCATGCCTGGACAGTCAGTGGCTGTCCGGAAATGCTGGGAGTTGTTGTTTTGCAACAGCTGGAGGCTCCGTTTTGGAAACACTGCCATACAATACGTTTTTCATTTTTATTGGGGGACAGTGTAAGGGGGTGTACATGTAGTGTTTTACCCTTTATTATGTGGTTGTGTAGTGTAGTGTTTTTAGGGTACATTCACACTGGCGGGTTACGGTGAGTTTCTCGCTAGAAGTTTGAGTTGCGGCGAAAAATTTGCCGCAGCCCAAACTTGAAGCAGGAAACTTACTGTAAGCCTGCCCGTGTGAATGTACCCTGTACATTCACGTGGGGGGGGGGGGGGGGGGGGGCAAACCTCCAGCTGTTTCAAAACTACAACTCCCAGCATGTACTGACAGACCGTGCATGCTGGGAGTTGTACTTTTGCAACAGCTGGAGGCACACTGGTTGGAAAACCTTCAGTTAGGTTCTGTTACCTAACTCAGTATTTTCTAACCAGTGTGCCTCCAGCTGTTGCAAAACTACAACTCCCAGCATGTACTGATCGCCGAAGGGCATGCTGGGAGATGTAGTTATGCAATAGCTGGAGGTACGCAACTACAACTCCCAGCATGCCGAGACAGCTGATTGCTGTTTGGACATGCTGGGATTTGCAGTTTTGCAACATCTGGAGGGCTACAGTTTTAGAGAACACTGCAAAGTGATCTCCAAACTGTGGACCTCCAGCTGTTGCAAAACTACAATTCCCAGCATGCCCTGACAGCAAACAGTTGTTTGAGCATGCTAGGAGTTGTAGTTTTGCAAGATCTGGAGGGCTACAGTTTAGGGACCACTATATATGTAGCCCTCCAGCTGTTGCAAAACTACATATTCCAGCATGCCCAAACAGCTGTCTGGACATGCTGGGAGTTGTAGTTTTGCAACATCTGGAGGGCTACAGTTAGAGACCACTGTATAATGGTCTAAAACTGTACCCTCCAGATGTTGCTAGGCAACTCACCGGCTTCCGTCGGATCCAGCCGCACGTCATCGCCGCCCACCCGGATCGGTAAGTGGATCTTCGGCGCCGGTCCCCGTCATTTCCCTGCCTATTGTGGGAGGGCAGGACGGGGAAAACAAAAGTAAACCCCCCCGCCCCCGATCTGCTATTGGTGGTCGCGTCTAGACCACCAATAGCAGGGATAGGAGGGGTGGCAACCCTGCCACCTCACTCCTATCACTTCAGGGGGGATCGTGGGTGTCTTAGACACCCGCGATCCCCCTTACATTCCGGGACACCGGGTCACTATAGACCAGTAATGACCCGGAATCGCGTAAATCGCAAGTGTGAATTCACTTGCGATTTGCCGCGATCGCCGACATGGGGGGGGGTCTGATGACCCCCCTGGGCATTTGCACAGGATGCCTGCTGAATGATTTCAGCAGGCATCCCGCTCCGATCCCCGCCCGGCGCACGGCGGGGACTAAAACTGCCCATGACGTAAATGTACGTCCCTGGTCCTTAAGACCCAGGGTGTCGGGACGTACCGTTACGTCATGGGTCCTGTAGGGGTTAATTGGGTTAAAGGGGTACTCCGGTGAAAACCTTTTTTCTTTTAAATCAACTGGTGGCAGAAAGTTAAACATATTTGTAAATTACTTCAATTAAAAAATCTTAATCCTTCCAGTACTTATTAGCTGCTGAATGCTACAGAGGAAATTTCTTTCTTTTTGGAACACTGATGACATCACGAGCACGAGCACAGTGCTCTCTGCTGACATCTCTGTCCATTTTAGCAACCATGCATAGCAGATGTATGCTAACGGTAGCATGGTGGTTCAGTGGTTAGCACTGCTGCATTGCAGTGCTGGGGAATTGGGTTCAAATCCCACTAAGGACAACAAAGCGTTATTATTATTATAATGACGTCAGCAGAGAGAACTGTGCTCGTGATGTCATCAGAGAGCATTCCAAAAAGAAAATAATTTCCTCTGTATTATTCAGCAGCTAATAAGTACAGGAAGGATTAAGATTTTTTAATAGAAGTAATTTACAAATATGTTTTACTTTCTGCCACCAGTTGATTTAAAAGACAAAATGGTTTTCACCGCAGTACCCCTCTAAACCAAGATTTTGCACCACAATTTTGGCCAATTTTTTATGCAGAGTGCACCACCTTTAATGAGCACTATCAGAATCAAAAATTTTTATATGTTGTATATCTTGGCAAAACATGATCCTTTCTAAGATAATTAAAAATGTTATTAACTTTTTTATGAAATCATGGCTTATAAAAAAGACACTCATACCATCCAGAACATAATCCTGTCATGCTACAGCATCATCATTGTCAAAGCTGAAGCACAGGCTGGGTCAGAGTCCAGGAAGTGAGGGCGGGACTAGCACTCCTCTGTGCTCACTCCTGTCCTGTATATCAGACTCCTGTCTGAAAACAGTGGCAGAGGTTACAGAGCAGCCTGCAGTAATTGGATTAGGAGACCCAGTACAGCGCAGTAGACAAGGTGAGGAATAAATCCATTGTTAGTGATGGCGGGCTCAGTGCTTGCCTCAGACATGTCGCTTCCTGAGCAGTGGATGTCAGAATGAGTGAGCAGTGAATCTGACCAGGGATTATTATTCTTTCGGGTATGCTGGTTTCCTCCCAGAATCCCAAAATATACTTAAAAATAAATAAACTTTATTTGAAAATTGACCCTACTGTGTGTGTGACATAGGGACAATAGATTGTGAGCCCCATTAAAGGGGTTCCTCGGTGGAAAACTTATTTTTAATCAACTGTTGCTTGAAAGTTAAACAGATTTGTAAATTACTATAAAAAATTCTTAATCCTTCCAGTACTAGTTAGTGGCTGTAAACTACAGAGGAAATTCTTTTCTTTTTGGATTTCTTTTCTGTCATGACCACAGTGCTCTCTGCTGACAACTCTCTCCATTTTAGGAACTGTCCATCTTAGGAACTGTCCAGGATTAAGATTTTTTTAATAGAAGTAATTTACAAATCTGTTTAACATTCTGGCATCAGTTGATTTAAAAAAAAAAAAAAAGTTTTCCACCGGAGTACCCCTTTAAGAATAGTGTATAGAAGTAGAAAAGAGAAGACCAGAGGATGGCGCATTGTGTGTTACCCTAGATAGAGAGGGGGGGGGGGTATAGAAAATACTCATATCACCCGTATAGGGGTTGTGAAGATGGTGTGGATCTGTGCAGCCTAAAGGTCCCAGGAGCGACCAGCTGGTGTCTTGTGAAGGTACTGGATAAAAGGAATGAGAAAATTTACCTTGGCAGTAGGTGCTCAGAATCCCAGTAGGAAGTGTGACACTCAGGTCATGAAGTTGTAAGGTTCAACATCTTTATTTGATGTACAGCAATGACGCGTTTGGGGGTGAAACTACCCCTTCGTCAGATTGAAAGTGGTATATACACAACATAAAACATGCGGGGGGGGGGTTAAATAGATATGTGATTATCACACAAAATGGAGGGTGGTGCAAAGGTGAAAGGTCATAGACTTATATAAGAGTACTAGCTGAGTGCCCGGTTTTTCCTTCCTCATCCTTGTTGGGGAGGAAAATCAACAAAGGAGAAAGCTTTTGACTTCAAATCCCATCCTCATATATTGTTGTCATATCCCAACCCCATATCCTGTCCTCATATCCCGTCCTCATACCCCGACCTCCTATCCCGTCATCCTATCCCGTCCTCCTATCTTGACCTCCTATCCCGACCTCCTATCCCGTCCTTCTATCCCGTCCTCCTATCTCGACCTCCTATCCCGTCCTCCTATCCCGTCCTCCTATCTCGACCTCCTATCCCGTCCTCCTATTTCAACCCCCTATCCCGTCATCCTATCTCCACCTCCTATACCGACCTCCTATCCCAACCTCCCATCTCAACCTCCTATCCCGTCCTCCTATCTCCACCTCCTATCCCGTCATCCTATCTCCACCTCCTATGCCGACCTCCTATCCCGACCTCGCAACTCAACCTCCTATCCCGTCCTCCTATCTCCACCTCCTATCCCGACCTCCTATCTCCACCTCCTATCTCCACTTCCTATCCCGTCCTCATATACCGTCCTCATATCCCAACCTCCTATCCCAACCATCCTGTCCTCCTATCTTGACCTCCTATCTCGACCTCCTATCTTGACCTCCTATCCCGTCCTATCTCGACCTCCTAACCCGTCCTCCTATCTCAACCTCCTATCCTGTCCTCCTATCTCAACTCCCTATCCCAGCCTACTATCCCGACCTCCTATCTCCACCTCCTATCTCAACCTCCTATCCCGGCCTCCTATCCCGGCCTCCTATCCCGGCTTCCTATCCCGACCTCCTATCCCGTCCTCCTATCCTGTCCCCCTATCCCGTCCTCCTATCTCGACCTCCTATGTCGACCTCCTATCCCGTCCTCCTATCTCGACCTCCTATCCCGACCTCCTTTTCCGTCCTCCTATCTCGACCTCTTATCCTGTCCTTCTATCCCGTCCTCCTATCTCGACCTCCTATCCCGTCCTCCTATCTCGACCTCCTATCCCGTCCTCCTATCTCCACCTCCTATGCCAACCTCCTGTCCCGACCTCCTATCTCAACCTCCTATCCCGTCCTCCTATCTCGACCTCCTATCGCAGCCTCCTATCCCGACCTCCTATCTCGACCTCCTATCTCCACCACCCATCTCCACCTTCTATCCTGTCCTCATATCCCGACCTCCTATCCCGACCATCCTGTCCTCCTATCTTGACCTCCTATCTCGACCTCCTATCCCGACCTCCTATGTCGACCTCCTATCCCGACCTGTAATATGTGTACCAGGTATTGAAATATCTCCAGCCGTACGGAAGTTATGTGGGAACATACATTTCCCATTGATTTGCATGGGACTTTAAACAAAAACCCCGACCCTCACAAATGTGGGTAGTTAAGGGTTAAATTAACTATCCTATATTTTAAGTGGACATATAAGTAACATGTAACCAAGTATTATCAAAATATCTCCAGCCGTTTGGAAGTTATGCAGTAACATATATCGTATTTATCGGCGTATAACACGCACTTTTTAGGCTAAAATTTTTAGCCTAAAGTCTGTGTGCGTGTTATACGCCGATACACCCCCAGGAAAGGCAGGGGGAGAGAGGCCGTCGCTGCCCGCTTCTCTCCCCCTGCCTTTCCTGCGGTCTAGAGCGCTGCTGTCGGCCCTTTTCACCCCCTGGTTATCGGCCGACAGCCAGGGGGAGAGAAGGGGCAGCGGCACCCATTGCCAGCGCCGCTGCCCCGTTGCATCCCCCCATCCCCGGTGGCATAATTACCTGAGTCCGGTCCGCGCTGCTCCAGGCCTCCGTCGTGCGTCCCCGGCGTCATTGCTATGCGCTGAACGGCGCGGCGCATGACGTCAGTGCGCCGCGCCGTGCATAGCAACAACGCTGGGGATGCACGACGGAGGCCTGGAGCAGCGCGGACCGGACTCAGGTAATTATGCCACCGGGGATGGGGGGAGGCAATGGGGCAGCGGCGCCGGCATTGGTTGCCGCTGCCCATTCTCTCCCCCTGGCTGTCGGCGCCGCTTCTCTCCCCCTGGCTATCGGCGCCGGCACCGATAGTCAGGGGGACAGAACGGGCAGCGGCACCGATAACCAGGGGGTGAGAAGGGCCGACAGCAGCGCTCTAGACCCCAGGAAAGGCAGGGGGAGAGAAGCGGGCAGCGACGGCCTCTCTCCCCTGCCTTTCCTGGGGGTATATCGGGGTATACACGCGCACACACGCACCCTCATTTTTTCATGGATATTTGGGTAAAAAACTTTTTTTACCCAAATATCCGTGGTAAAATGAGGGTGCGTGTTATAGGCCGGTGCGTGGTATACCCCGATAAATACGGTATTTCCCATGGAGTTGTATGGGACTTTAAACATAAACCCCGCCCCTGGCAAATGGGGGTGAGTAAGGGTTAAATCACCTATCCTATGTTTGTTGCTGACATATAAGTAACATGTGTGCCAAGCTCATTTTAATATCTTTAGCCGTTTGGAAGTTTTTGTGGAACATACACACACACACACACACGTTGAGTTTTATATATATATAGATAAACTAGCTGAGTACCCGGCGTTGCCCGGTTTTTCCTTCCTAATCCTTGTTGGGGAGGAAAATAAACAAAGGAGGATGCTTTTGACTTTATATCCCGTCCTCATATATTGTTGTCATATCCCGTCATCATATCCCGACCTCCTATCCTGTCCTATCCCGTCCTCCTATCCCGTCCTCATATCTCAACCTCCTTTCCCGTCCTCCTATCTCGACTTCCTTTCCCTTCCTCCTATCCCATCCATCTATCCCGTCCATCTGTCCCGTCCATCTATCCCGTCCTCCTTTCCTGTCCTCATATCTCGACCTCCTTTCCCGTCCTCCTTTTCCGTCCTCCTATCCCGTCCTTCTATCCCGTCCTCATATCTAAACCTCCTTTCCCGTCCTCCTATCTCGACCTCCTTTCCCGTCCTCCTTTCCCGTCCTCCTATCCCGTCCTCCTATCCCGTCCATCTATCCCGTCCTCCTTTCCTGTCCTCATATCTCGACCTCCTTTCCCGTCCTCCTTTTCCGTCCTCCTATCCCGTCCTTCTATCCCGTCCTCATATCTCAACCTCCTTTCCCGTCCTCCTATCTCGACTTCCTTTCCCGTCCTCCTTTCCCGTCCTCCTATCCCGTCCTCCTATCCCGTCCTCCTTTCCCGTCCTCCTATCCCGACCTCCTATCCCGTCCTCCTATCCCGTCCTCCTACCCGACCTCCTATCCCAACCTCCTATCCCGTCCTGCTATCTCGTCCTCCTATCCCGTCCTCCTATCCCATCCTCCTATCTTGACCTCCTATCTCGACCTCCTATCCTGACCTCCTATCCCGACAGCAACCACCTGCAATTGAAAAAGGGAGCTGTGACTCCCAAAACGCGTCTTGCTTTATATCTATTATTTTCTTTGATTTCTTATGTTGTAAGAATAAATTATATATTATTTTGCACCAATACCCACGACTTCGGGTTACTTCCTTGGGAGCGTCATAACAGCTTTTTTCTCCTATACCTCTGTCCTCCTATGCTGTCATCCTATCTCGACCTCCTATGCCGACCTCCTATCCCGTCCTCATATCCCGACCTCATATCCCGTCCTCCTATCCCATCCTCCTATCCCGACCTCCTATCCCGACCCGTAATATGTGTACCAGTTATTGAAATATCTTCAGCTGTACGGAAGTTATGTGGGAACATACATTTCCCATTGATTTGCATGGGACTTTAAACAAAAAACAAGACCCTCACAAATGGGGGTAGTTAAGGGTTAAATTAAGTATCCTATATTTTAAGTGGATATATAAGCAACATGTGACCAAGTATTATCAAAATATCTCAAGCCATTTGGAAGTTATGCAGTAACATATATTTCCCATGGACTTGTATGGGACTTTAAACATAAACCCCGCCCCTGGCAAATGGGGGTGAGTAAGGGTTAAATCACCTCTTCTATGTTTGTTGTTGACATATAAGTAACATGTGTGCCAAGTTTCATGTTAATATCTTTAGCCGTTTGGACGTGATGCTGGAACATACACACATACATACATACATACATACACACATACGTTGAGTTTTATATATATAGACTAGCTGAGTACCCGGCGTTGCCCGGTTTTTCCTTCCTAATCCTTGTTGGGGAGGAAAATAAACAAAAGAAGGAAGATTTGGACTTCATATCCCGTCCTCCTATATTGTTGTCATATCCCGACCCCAGATTCCGACCTCCAATCCCGTCCTCCTATTTCGACCTCCTGTCCCGACCTCCTGTCCCGTCCTCCTATCCCGTCCTCCTATCTCGACTTCCTATCCTATCCTCCTATACAGTCCTCCAATCTCGACCTCCTCTGTCGATCTCCTATCCCGTCCTCCTATCTCGACCTCTTATCCCGTCCTCCAATATCGAGCTCCTATCCTGTCCTCCAATCTCGAGCTCCTATCCCAACCTCCTTTCCCGTCCTCCTATCTCAACCTCCTATCTCTACCTCCTATCCCGTCCTCCTATCTCGACCTCCTATCCTGACCTCCTATCCCGACCTCCTACCCTTCCTCCTATCCCGACCTTCTATCTCGACCTCCTATCCCAACATCCTGTCCAGACCTCCTATCCCGACCTCCTACCCGACCTTCTATCTCGTCCTCATATCCCATCCTCCAATCCCAACCTCCTATCTCGACCTCCTATCCCATCCTCCTATCCAGTCCTATTATCCCGTCCTCCTATCTCAACCTCCTATCCCGTCCTCCTATCTTGACCTCCTATCCCGTCCTCCTATCTCGACCTCCTATCCCGTCCTCCTATCTCGACCTCCTATCCCGTCCTCCAATCTCGAGCTCCTATCCCGACCTCCTTTCCCGACCTCCTATCTCGACCTCCTGTCCCGACCTCCTAACCCGTCCTCCTTTCCCGTCCTCCTATCCCGACCTCCTACCTACCCCGACCTTATATCTTGTCCTCATATCCCGTCCTCATATCCCAACCTCCTATCTCGACCTCCTATCCCGACCTCCCATCCCGTCCTCATATCCCGACCCGTAATACGTGTACCAGGTATTGAAATATCTCCAGCCATACGGAAATTATGTGGGAACATACATTTCCCATTGATTTGCATAGGACTTTAAACAAAAACCCAACACTCACAAATGGGGGTAGTTAAGGGTTAAATTAACTATCCTATATTTTAAGTGGACATATAAGTAACATGTAACCAAGTATTATCGAAATATCTCCAGCCGTTTGGAAGTTATGCAGTAACATATATTTCCCATTGACTTGTATGGGACTTTAAACATAAACCCCGCCCCTGGCAAATGGGGGTGAATAAGGGTTAAATCACCTAGCCTATGTTTGTTGTTGACATATAAGTAACATGTGTGCCAAGTTTGATGTTAATATCTTTAGCCGTTTGGACGTGATGCTGGAACATACATACATAAATACATACACACACACGTTGAGTTTTATATATATAGATAAAAAGTGATCATAAATCTCAGCACCTTCTCCGACTGGTCTATACCAGTTATGGTGAACTCATTGGAACTGGGCACCATCAGAGTGACAAAGAGGGCTCTGAGCAGTTAAGTACAAGGTTGTTTTTTTTTTTTTTTTGTTTTTTTTTTTTTGGGGGGGGGTAAAAATTTTTATGACCAATCCCTTTGATACCTATTAGATGTAGTGCAGACAGTAATATATCTAAGATACACCTGCAAGTTTTGTATCACTTGAGAAAAAATTACCTTACCGCCTTCTTACAAACTGTTAAATCATTGATATCTGCATATATGAGTTGTGTATTCCTTTGATACATCTATTTCCAATTTGGAAGGCTATTGATTGTAAACTACAGTATGACCACCAAGCCTGCAATTCCTAACAGCACATGGTTCCATAAATTAAAATATCAATCCGACAATGCTTTCTAATTCATAGCATTAAGTGTAAACTGTAGGGTATATATACTACCGTGTAATGACGTAAACCCCTAATCTGTCATCGTTGGACGCTCGTTTGTATATTTTCCATTTCTTTTCTGTCCAGATAAATATTTTACCGCCTTTCATCTATTCTCTTGGTCTGTGTATAACAGGTATTGTGTCTGATTTTATAAACTGTTGCTTATGAATATTTCATCACCTATCTCTATTTTTGTCAGGATTGTAATGCCCTCTCGTTTTTTATTGAGTATGATTAATATTTCATTGTCATATCTTAGCTGCAGGTTGGTTTGCTTTTGTGTCTGCCTTCGTTCCTATTGAAGTATTTAATGCTTTATCCATAAAAAAAAAAATGTGGCTCATCAGATTGGTTCTAGAAATTGTGATCACTTTTATATGATAACTTTTGCAGTGCTTTTGCAATGATACATTTTACAGCTGCTCTTTAATGCAAGTGGTGTATGTCCCCCATCTTAATAGTGGCAGATTATAAATATATGATGAATACAATATACTGAGCATATATGAGTAGAAACTGCTTACCTCTCTGTGCCTTGAGTGGTCATAGAAAGGCACTTAAATGTATAATTTTTGTACAGTTCATCTAGAATCTTATTACAGCAGCTAATGGAAATAGTTTTATGAAAGCCCTCAAATGTGGCTTATTTACTCACACAATAGCATGTTTTCTTGGGCTCTGTACACATCATGTTTCTATGCATATTTAGCGTATAGGGGAATATCTCTTGATGTGTGCGTTAAACGGAGGCTGTGATGGTTGCCTAATAGTAGCATCTGTTCATCCATTACCCATAGGCTATATTGGCATCCATATGTCTTGAGCTTTCCAATAGCTTTCTGTGACATATGCATCAAAAGAATACTACCACAGCTTATGGGTGTCAGATATCACTTAAAAGGATACTCTTCTCCTAGACATCTTATCCCCTATCCCAAGGATAGGGAATAAGATGTCTGATTGCGGGGGTCCAGCCACTGGGGACCCCCGTGATCTCGGCTGTAGCACCCCAGACATGCAGTGCACGGAGCAAACTTCGCTCCGTGCCGAATGACTGGCGATGCTGGGTGGAGGCTCGTGATGTCACGGTCATGCCCTGCTCGGGACATCATGGCCACGCCCCCTCAATGCAAGTCTATGGGAGTTGTCCTGATGGCCGTTACGCCCCTCCCATAGACTTGCATTGAGGGGGCTTGGCCGTAACATCACGAGCGGAAGTGACCGTAACGTCATGAGCCTCTGGCGTTGCACCTGGCGCTCTAAACGAACAGCAGGTGCAGCATGGAGATCGCAGGAGTCCCCAGTGAGGGGATCCCCCTGATCAGACATCTTATCCCCTATCCTTTGGATAGGGGATAAGATGTCTAGGGGCAGAGTACCCCTTTAAAGGCATTTGTTTAATGCATATGTCACCTATAGGTTATTATTGCAACAGCATAAAGGGAAACTGTCAGCTCTTGATCATGCTCAGAGCTCAACTGTCAAAGAGGCTGTGCTAAGCCGCCTCTGTGCCTGCCTTGACCGATTTCCATGCTTTTTTTAAAGGAGGAATGATTTTAGTCATACAGTTGCATAAAAAATTATTCAAGCCCAATTGCAAAGGTTAATTTGCTAAATTTTGGTTTTCTTAAATTCAACTCAAAATGCCACAATTATCATTAAATGCAGGGTGGGATGGGGAAGGGAAAGGCATGTATCATGTGGCACTTGAGCTCTTTGACACTTGAGCTCAAAGCATGAGCTAGAGCTGGCAGATTCCCTATAATGTATATGTCATGAATTGCTATGGGTGCCTGTGACAAACCCCATACAGTGGCATATCATCCAAAAGCTAATAAAAAAATAATAATTTTAACTGGACCATGTGGGATGGAATAGCGTAGTTGTTTACGTTATTCCTTACCTTCATCTGTGGTATATTTAAATATGCCATCCACACAAAAGCCAAAAGGAGACTTGATCTATCTGGTCTATATCTAACAATGGAGATCTATAAACACAACACTGTGTTTTGGAGTTTTGGACTGTAAATTTGAAGTTTTCCTGTGTATGAACTAAACCTAAAGAAATATGTGATGTGACCAGGCATTTAAACATACACATGTCTTACCTCTAACAATTCTATGAGAGTTATTTTCTGCAGCACAAACATATTTTTCAGTATTTGACACGTTATCGTGAATTAGGGTGATGCATTCAAATATTGTTTTCCAAAACATTTGTATATCTGTTAGATTTCTGCCCATGTCTACCCATGTACATCCCTATTCTCTGAAAGTTGGACAGCTTATAATACCTTCAAGCCAAATTGGACTAAACTGTTACTTGTATCAGGAGAACGTAGCCAGCAATCAACTAGGGAGAATGGCACAATCTTTTCTTTGGAAATCGAAACAATATGGACACATCATTATTGTAGTTATTGTAATATCTTATTATATGACTAAGTCTTTTAACGCTTCTTCTTCATGGAACCATAGTGATATGTGCTTATGCTATTCTTGTTGGTTAGTAGAACATAACATATAATTCCCATAGTAAACCAAGAAGTTCACCAAGAGGTAAACCAAGAGGATTAATTCAAATAATTTGCGTATAAGGAGGTTGTACACAGGATATATGTACTGGCTGGTACTTTCACCTATATTTTAGAGAACTGCACCTTTTAAAAGAAGGCATGATTTTAGTCGTACAGTTGCAATAAAAGATATTCAAGGTCAATTTGCTAAATTTTGGTTTTCCTAAATTCAACTCAAGATGCCACTTTTATTGATGACTGCAGAATTTTTCAACCTCCTGAATAAGAGCACACATTACAATAGCACATCAGGCGTAGTCTCAAGGATCAACGGCTTCATTAGTTTGACATCAGCATTATACACTAGTGTCTTAAAGGAGAAGTATCATGGGGAAAAGGGGGATAAGTCTTAGATCACAGGGTCCGACTGCTTGGACTCCCCACGATCTCCTGTACGGGGCCCCGGCTATCCCCATTAGTGGCGTGTCATGACCCCTGCACACAGCGGCAGCCATCATGTTCCTGCATGTATGTCTATGGGAGAGCTGAAGACAGCTGAATGGCTCTCCCATAGAGATTTATGGAGGGGACATGTTGGCCGCCGCTTCGTGCAGGGGTCGTGACACAACGCTCCTGGGGAGAGCCGGGCCCCATACAGGAGATCTCGGGGGTCCCCGCTGTCTGACCCCCTACAATCTAAAACGTAACCTCTATCCTTCGTATAGGGGTACGTTTTCCCCATGATATCTCTCCTTTAAAGTGGTCTGCAGCTACCACTATATCAGGGAGAGCTTTAAAATGATTAATAGTCCCTAGTTTTGTACAGTATATGCAGAATATACAGCCTAAAGCCAGATCCTTTACTCTTCATTTCATATCAGGGTGTAGGTAATATGGTTTTAATATCACATGTTGTCTATGATCCTTAGTTATTGAGCATTTTACATATGTAGGAGAAGTTAAAGGGGTACTCCGGCGCTAAGACATCTTATCCCCTATCCAAAGGATAGGGCATAAGATGCCTGATCGCGGGGGTCCTGCCGCTGGGGACCCCCGTGATCTTCCATGCCGCACCCCATTAGAATCAGCCCCCGGAGCGTGCTTGCTCTGGGTCTGCTTACTAGCGATCACGGGGACGGAGCATAGTGACATCATGGCTCTGCCCCTGCGTGATGTCACGCTCCGCCCTCTCAATGCAAGCCTATGGAGGGGGCGTGACAGCTGTCACGCCCCCTCCATAGGCTTGCATTGAGGGGGCGGAGCCATGACGTCACTATGCTCCGTCCCCGTGATCGCTAGTAATCAGAACAGGAGTGAGCACGCTCCGGGGGCTGATTCTAATGGGGTGCGGCGTGGAAGATCACAGGGGTCCCCGGTGGCGGGACCCCCGTGATCAGGCATCTTATCCCCTATCCTTTGGATAGGGGATAAGATGTCTTAGCGCCGGAGTACCCCTTTAAGGTTTAGTTTACTAGGGCTATTTATTGGGTGTTTGTAGCCCGTGTAAGCCGGTATGGCATTAGTGATTGATAATCTTTCACCCTGTGCCTTTTGTGGTACATTTGGGTTTTTAAGGATAGAATAGGCATTGTCTATGCTGGTTTTCAAAGAACAACGGAAATCTGATGGAAAATCTAAGAGAAGTAAAGATAAAGTTTGTGACACTTTTCAGAAGAAGTTTACCTATAAGGGCAATATTTTGAGAGATAAAGGAGGTCAAGATTATTTTCTTATTTACCACAAGATTCACAGTCTTCCACTTGTGAATATACAAAGTATATGTTCAACATAATATGAAGACATTTACTGTAATTTTCTTACTGTAACCCATTCATGACCAGATCAAATTTTAAGTTTACAAATGTTAGAGTTAAAAAGTGAATTTTATTTATTTCTTAAATTTTAACACCTTTGTCTACTGTTAAATGACCACCGTTACTTTAAAAAAATCTTTTCACATGTCAAAAGTTTTGATTATGGTGTGAGCATGTAGACCGTGACCGATAGCTAAAACTAGCTAGGAGAAGAGCATGCTAAGCAAGACAACTTTACAATGAACGTCTATGGAAATGTCTCAGCTGCACTTTTCTCTTTGCTCGTTCTAACAATTAGTCGGGGTCGGAACATTTAGACCTCGATCAATCAAAAATGTTCACATGTATCTAGGACATGTCAAAAGTTTTTTTTTTTCCAACTTAAAAGGGTACAAAAAATAACTTTGATATGACTATGATTTGAGACATTTTGGTTGATCAGGTTCTCAGTGCTGAACAAGGAGAACAAGCAGGGATAAGTGCACGGTTGCATACTACCCGACTCTGCGATCTTACTGCATCGAGACAATGATAGCTCAGGAAGTGATGTGCTAATCCTCGCTTGTTCTTCTGATCTGTGGGGGTCTCTGTGACAAGTATACTAAAGGGAATGTATCACCTTATTTTTTTTCAATAGTAATTTATTCCAGTGAAACCATACCTCTATGGTAATTGGTTCCGAATCCCCTCAAATATCAACCTGAAATAGGTCAACAAGAAGGGTATGCCCATTTAAGCTTTACTTCTCTCCAGGACTTTGTGCACAGTGCATGTAAGGGTTTCTTTCCTATTGGCAACTTTTGACCTAACTATATTGATCACGAGTATGGATGCACTCAGGACCACCCATTCCCTTGAATAATGTTGTCCAAGAGCTTAGACACCTACTGATCCCACTTATCACAATAAGGGCACAATAAACAGGAATTTTTTGTCGTGTGTGGGGTGGCATTGGGGGGTAGTTTCCAAAACGGGAAACGAAAAACTGACAAAACTGTATTTTAAAATTGTATTTATAAAAAACGTAAACTTTTTTTTTTTAAATAAAAGTCAGTACTCCTAAAGCCGGGGGATGTGCAGAAGCTGTCCCTCGGCACTGCAGTACTACTACTTACATCATGGGGCTGAAGGACCAATTGCACCGATCCTCACATGTTTTGTAGATTGCTAAACCATAAATGTTTACCTCTGAGAGTACCCTGATCTGCCTTATGACCCTGTAGATGAGAAATATGCATTAGTGCTGAGGCTTACATGGTCTTTACGCTGTGTCTCAGTGTTGACTTTGATAATAAATGTGGTTTTTTTTATGCAGTATTATGTGTATCATTTCACTATTTTATTGTAGTGATTGTTGTTTTTTGACAATGATTTTGTGGTCAACTTAGTCTCTTTTCTTGAATGGCTTCTCTCTTTTGAATCCCTTTTTATTTAAAAACTGTGTACAAATGGTTTAACAGCAGTAAGATGTGTCACTTAATACATGCTGTCTGTAGCTGAGATGCCTCTGTAACCAGTCTTACATGTAGTCACATGACCACACTTCTGATGTTTATCTCCTGCTTGCGTGACATTCCATACCCTGAACACATGGTTATAATCTTTATTTATAATCTGTATTTATATTATCATAATCTTACTATTCTTAACCTTACTAAAGAAAAACAGACATAACAGGGAAACAAACCAGCAATTCAGACTAGCCGTCATGCCCCTTCCCATAGACATGAATGGAGAATGCGTAACATCATGAACACAGAAGCCCCAAGCTTCCATGTTTAGAATGCCGCAGTGCCAGCCCGGAGATCGTGGGGACGTTCATGCGGCCGGACTCCCCGAGATCAGACATCTTATCCCCTATCCTTTGGAAATATCTAGGGGCGGCGTACCTCTTTAAGGCCTTGTTTTCAAGAGGTTATAGTGTTTGAGGAGAAAAGTACAATGGTCCCCTCTTCTTCTTTCACAGGAGGCATTGTGTATCACATGCATGGCAGCAATGAGTGCAGTTTCCCATACAGTATTGTGTCAATTGAAGATCCCTTATATGAAAGAAGAGTGTTGTTTGTATAAGTGACTCCGATTTTCTTTCTTTTTTGTTACATGTTAGTTATGGAGTTCACAACATAACGGTCCACATACTAGCTCTGGGGGCATAGTTTTATGCATATATACAAATTTGACTAGCTGTCCTATCCCCAGGGGTGTTGTCCTTGTATATTTATATAAAGCTACATGAGCCAGTCATCCAACCAGTATCTATGCATATACAGATATGAAGTACATTTGCAGTGTAAGCAGTATGAGGTATACTGTTAAATGAAGGGATCAGGTTTTGAGGAATAATGTAGAAGGGTGATGTAAGATTAGGGAATGCGATAGGCTTGCCCAACAAAATGTCCCAGTGATTGATGACCTATCCTTAGGATAGGTCATCAATATCTAATCGGTGGGGGTCCAACATCCTGCATCCCCTGATGATCACCTGTTAAGCAGAACCATTGCACCTGATGTACACAGTGAAGGGAGCTGGATGCCTAGGCTACATACAATACATTTGGAAAGGCTTCAGACCACTTTTTCACATTTTGTTATATTGCGGCTTTGTGCTAGAAAAAAAAATTACGTTTTTCCCCATCATTCTTCACTGAAAACCCAATATTGACAAAGTGAGAACAGAATGTTACAAGTCTTTGCTAATTTATTGAAAATAAAAAATTGTGGCTGAGCGAGAGGTACTATGTCACACATTTGGAGATGTTGTTCGGTACTGCAACCTTTGTAGCAACGGGTCATTGATCTCATAGAAAAGATTAGTGGTATACAATTGCAGAAGGACCCATTCCTGCTACTTTTACCACAGAACAGTAACTGAAATCCTCCACCTACAAAGGATGATTGCAAATACAGTAGATCGGTTGACCAGATTCCACCTCATCTGGGGGCCCTGGATGGAGTTTGTTTTCTTACCTGCTGACTCCACTATATATATATTGCGTAATAAGAAAAGATATTCCTCTCCTTGCTTTCTATACCTCAGCTGACCCTGCTGTCATGGTGTTTGGTCTAATATACTCTTCTATAGGTTTCTCCCCTCTTGTTCTCACTGCAATGTTGAGTGTTGTTTTATGTTTTCATACCGATGCAGTGCAATATAATCTATTGTCTTTCAAACTTCCTGAACTGTATCTTCGCATTGGACTTAATATGTCATTGCACTTTTTCTTCTTATTTGCTCTCCCTATGGAGATGTTTCCATGTATAGTCATCCAGAGCTGTTGAGCATTTTAATGCCTGTTTTATTTTTTCTCCTTGTCCCTTTATTTTCTTTTTTTATCCCACCCCATCCCATTTATTCTTTTTGAATACAAAAAGGAGAGAATGAAAATATTGCATGGGTGTAAGTATTCAGACTCCTTACCCCATACTTTACAGCCTCTAGTCTTCTTGGGTATGAAGGTTTGCAGACATGGATTTGGGGATTTTATGTCATTCTTCTATGCCGATCCTCTAAAGCTCTGTCAGGTTGGATGTGGACTGTGGGTGGAGAGCCATTTTAGGAACTTTTTAAAGATGTTTGATTGGGTTGGAGTGAGGGATCTGGCTGGACCACTCATGGACATTCGCAGAGTTGCCCCTAAGCTGCTCCTGTGTTGTCTTGGCTGTGTGCTTAGGACCATTTTCTTGGTGGAAAGTGAACTGTTGGCCCACTCTGAGGTCCAGAGCACTCTGGATCGGGCTTTCATTAAAGGGAAATTGACCAAAGTGTCACCCTGCTTATACATGGGAATAATTTAGGTGATGCTGATTCCAATAGTGTTTACCTTTTTTGGATCGGTGGTGCCGTTCCTGAGTTATGGACTAAAATTTAAATATGTAAATTACCTTCCTTGGTGCACTGTCATGCTCTCCCGCATCGGCCCATCAGTTCTTTTACTATAGCATGTAGTGGTGGGACATCACCAAATGATTGCTATTGTGAAGCTGTTCCACTCCCCACCTCCATATGTACGGGGTAGCCGTGCATGCACGCTTGTGGTAAGGACATCCGTGCTGGTGATGTCACAGCACTTATCCGCTACATGCTATAGAACCATTTGTTTCAACCATGTTCAGAACTATTTTATCTATAATAAACTGACTCCTCTCCCAGATGTACAGTATGCCATACCTCCACATGTGCAAAAAACTCTGATATTGAATATATGCTAGTAGGGATATAAGAGCAGCCAAAAAATAGATATCTCATCTGAACAACCTCCACCCCAACTTCAGCTGCCTTCAGCATGATCTGAAGCTCCCTGTGATAATAGATATCAACAAAGAAAAGTGCTGAATAGTCACCAATTTCTCCTGCAGTCGCCCTTATAAAAAGGGGAACCATGTAGCCATAATGAGTCAAGTGAAGAACCCCTATCAATGACTTCCATTTGACATGTAGACTGGGGTTATCTACCTGAGATAAACCTTTTACATACACTTTTCAACAATGAAAATGAAATAGTAAGAAGGGATAGTCATGGAGTTATGGAAATCACTGGATTGACAGACATGTTAATGATACAAAAAATTGAAATAACTTATTCAGTATCAAGTATGAGTGTAATATGCATAAATACACACTTACACACCTTGGCATGCTATCATTGGGGTTATCAATGGTTGTCTGAAAAATGTTCTGCCACGCTGAATGCACTTGGGCACAACAATCATCAACTTCTGCTGCTGGCAGCTCATTTTGCAATTGCAGACCAATGACGTCCCAGATGTTCTCAATGAAAGACAAGTCTGGAGATGCTGCATGGTAGAACGTTTAGGTCATGCAGGCTGCTTACAGTAGCAGGAGCAATATAATGCCTGGTGTCATGTAAAAAAAAAAATGCTCCCGAGATATTTTGGAAAGATGGCCATGCCATTGCTTCAGTAGTGGTCAGTAGTCCTTGAGTCCAGAGTCCCTTATTTCTGTACTGTGGCAAATATTGTATGCCTGGGTGCTTAGTTCACAGAGTGTCTGACCCAGCGCATGTGTTGGGCCTCCTGGAGGAAAGCAGTGAATCTCTTTGCATAATCCATTACACTTATGCAGGGTATTTCATGCTCTTAGTGTACAGGGGAATGGACTCCTGTCTTTCAGTAGAAGTCCCTGCTTTTGTACAAATCCAACTCAGCTGTTAAATCCAATGGTTGATTTAAATAAATCCTCCCGAAACAAGATAGGCATTCATCATGGGGAATAAGAACTGTTACCCAGATGTTTATATAGCCTAAATGAAATTTAAACCCCTTTTGATATACTGTACAGTTAAAGTGCATCCCCCTCCGTTAGGCCTCTCACTTGTTAACTTAAAGGGGTACTCCATCCCTAGACATCTTATCCCCTGTCCAATGGACAGGGGATGAGTTGTCTGATCGCGGTGGTCCTGCCACTGGGGACCCCCGCAATCTCCCTGCTGCACCCAATGTTCGTTTAGAGCTTTGGGTGCAGTGCCAGAGGCTTGTGATGTCACGGCCATGCCCCCTCAATGCAAGCCTATGAGAGGGGGCGTGACAGCCCCCTCCCATAGACTTGCATTGAGGGTGCATGACCCTGATGTCACGAGCCTCCGCCCCCCATATCGGCAGTCATCCAGCACGGAGCGAAGTTTGCTCTGTGCACTGAATGTCTGGGGTGCCGCAGCCGAGATGGAATGGGGATAAGATGTCTAGGGGCGGAGTACCCCTATAATATGTCATTCTTAACTGTAGTTCTGTCAGTCAATAGAATGTAAAATTTGAAATTTATGTTTTTGTATCAACCTACGGGGCTTTTGCAACTTGTACTGTAACTGTGCCCAGTAATGTGACAAACAAAGAGGTCATTAAAGGTATAGTTTTCTTCAATTCCAGGAATAATACACGTGCTAGCTTATTCTAGGTGCCACATAATACACATGATAGCAGCAATGTGCTGGTAAACAATGTCTGGGTATCCTTCTGCCATATTGACTCGATCCTGGGTTTTATAGTTTATTACTAACATTATTCCCACTAACAGATTAGAATTAATGACTTGTAAGATTTTTCTGTCACCTATTATAGTTTGCATATATTTGCATATCCTGAAATACAAGTTGCTAACAGCAAAGTTAAACAGTACCGTGTCATGGGTTACCTTACTTCATAAATATCAAACTGATGTATGTAGATTTGTGTAAACCATATGTATGGCTTGGTCTGGGCCATAAACAACTGCATTATATAAACTAGTTGAAGAGGAGGCTTTCCATATTAATTCTGATATATTATATGCTATCTACTGCATATTCCATACATCATATTTGATCCATATTATTTTGACATCTCTGTATGGGTTTATTTTATAGGCTCAGTCATTACACAGGTGCAGATTTGCTAATTTTGCTTAATACTTAGAATGTGCTTGGTCTTATACAATATACGAGTTTTAAGATGCATCGGTATGAAATATATGACAGTGGCTCATGCTGTAAAATAGATTTGTTGTATAGTTCTAGACATGGTAGATACTGTTACCTGGTGTTTTTTTTTCTCAATGCTAAACCCTCATGGCATTTGTTTATCCCATAGGCTAATATGGGAGAGAAATGCTAAGATTTTGTCCAAAAACCCACCATTGTCTGATCATGTGGCTTAAGCGTTTCATAAATCCCTACTGACTTTCAGATAACATCCGGCTTTTCACAAAAAAAGTATAAAGATAGATATATCAGGTATATAAACACCTTTGGTAGACAGTGCTCCCAGTCTTAATATAAATAGTATGTAAAGGGGAGTGAATATTTAAACGTAACTTTTACTATTTTAAAGTTACGTTTTAATATCCACTCCCCTTTACATACTATTTTCACAAAAAAAAAACTTTGGCAGCATTTGTGGCGTTTTTTGTAGAATCATCAAGTAGAAACTTATCCTAAATGTCAAAAATGTGATGCAACATTTTATATCAGAAATGTGCCATATATTGGTCCATTTCATGTCAAGGTCTAGGCACAAAAACAAAAGTAAATCTTCCCTTATAGTCTGCATACACAGAAAAATATCCATATCCATGCCTCCTTGTCTGTCACTATGTGGACTGACCTTTAGGGCCAGCATGCACATCTCTAATTCTTTCAATAAATAGCAATAGCTATTTAAGTGTGTTCTACCCCAAATCCTGTGTCTGGGCATTGTTGTCTCCTTGAGTATTTAGTGAAGATGTGTTACTCTGTTTCTAATTTTTTTGTGTTTCCAGGCCTGTGCCTGTTTCCTGGTGTCTGACTCTGCCTGGTCCTTCCTGTACAATACTGCGCTGAACCAGACTACTGGCTATGCTTGTCTACCTGATTCTCCAGTGTCTTGTGTTGATACTGTCTAGTTTCCCCTGAGCCAGCAGCTACCACACTGGGACTACACTCTAAAAGCGACCTGGCACTTCCTGGAAGCTTCCGCATACAGGAGTGGGATATAGGGTAAAAACCCAGGAGGTGCCACTCCAGAACGAAGTCCATAGCCATACCAGTTGGTAGCACAAAGGGTACACACCTGTTTCCTTTGATATGTTTCCTTTCCATGTAATACGAGTCCTCACAAAAAATTCTTTGAGTAGCCATAACACAAATGGGTCCCATGAAATAGTTAATACACAGCATAAGGCATGTGGAAGGGTATTCTGCATATTTTTTGCATATTCTGCTGTATATATTTTATACAACATACCCCTGCATCATATCCTTTGTTAAACTAGTGTAGTAAATTAAAGGGGTACCCCGGTGAAATTTTTTTTATTTATTTAAATGAACTGGTGCCAGAAAGTTAAACAGATTTGTAAATTACTAAAAATCTTAATCCTTCCAGTACTTATTAGCTGCTGAATACTACAGAGGAAATTATTTTCTTTTTGGAACACAGAGCTCTCTGCTGACATCACGAGCAGAGTGCTCTCTGCTGACATCTCTGTCCATTTTAAGAACTGTCCAGAGTAGGAGAAAATCCCCATAGCAAACATATGCTGCTCTGGACAGTTGCTAAAATGGACAGAGATGTCAGCAGAGAGCACTGTGCTTGTGATGTCAGCAGAGAGCTCTGTGTTCCAAAAAGAAAGGGCTTGAGAAAGGTCTCATTGAGAAGACCGAAACGTAGAACCATTCATATGATGGGTGAATAAACCACAATGATTTTTCAGCTTATTCTGGAGTGCCGCTATATATATCTAACGGTACTAAATTTGACAGGAGCTACCTCATGACATCTTCTGGTGTCCTCTGTTCCCTTCAACCACCCTTAGTTCCTGTCCCCAGGTGCTTTTATGATCTCTTGTTGTCAAATAGATCCCATGGTACAGACTTCTTAACCGATGGATATAAATGGCCTCCCCAGGACATAGGAAACAACCCCCCCCCCCCCCCCCCCCGTGACAGCACTGTGCAAATTCTCCTTCAGATGGCGCTATGCAGTACCCATCTACAGGGAAATTACCAGTGACCACGCAGATATAATGAGACGTGTGACTTCCACCAGTGTGTCAACAACAGTCATATATTTTGGCTTTGTTAGACGATAGCGGCCACCTGGTGTCATTTACCATGAGATTTGGCCGTAACCTTTAGATTGTTTTGGAACTTACTCATTATCAGCGTTTTGTTATTGTAGAACTGGGAACATGCGGGAATTGGTGTCAGCATATTTCAAGTAACTCCATTTAATGTATTTTAAAGTTAATCTTTGAATAGCAGTTTACACTTCATATAAAGATGGTTTGTTGGAGGCAAAATGGAGTCTTACATGTTGAACTGAGCCCATTATGTCTGACAAACACCAACACAGGGGGAGTTAAAGGGGTAAAAAGGATAGGGGATCCATTCATGTTCAGAACGCCGGCTTCAGAAGGCCGTGATGTTATGGCCCCTCCATTCATGTCTATGGGAGGGGGCATGATGGCTGTGGTCGCTCGACCACAGCCATCATGCCCCTTTCCATAGATATGAATGGAGGGGGCATGACGTCACGACCATGACCCTCCCATGATTAGACATCTTATCCCCTATCCTTTGGATAAGGGATAAGATATCTAAAAAAAAAAAAAAAAAAAAAAAAAAACAAGAGACCAGCAGCACACAGAAATTAGGTGCAAAAAAGGTGAAAAATGTATTGCATTATCCCAGTGTACAAAGGAAGCGACGTTTCAGCGACCTCTCGTCGCCGTTCTCAAGCTGGAGAACGGCGTCGAGAGGTCGCTGAAACGTCGCTTCCTTTGTACACTGGGATAATGCAATAATTTTTTCACCTTTTTTGCACCTAATTTCTGTGTGCTGCTGGTCTCTTGTTTTTTTCTAGTACATGTGAACCTCTCACCAAGGTACACACCCAGCGTGCACCACACCATTGCATTGTTTTTCTTAAATTTGTTGTGCTGCTCTTCTGGAATTATTTTTTTTTTTGGATAAGATATCTAGGGATGGAGTACCCATTTAAGCATTGCACTGTCCCATTACAGCATTGGGTATAACAGAGGACAGTACAGGCCTTCAAGGTCAAGTGAATAGCTTTTTGTATCTGTTTTTTAACTCGTGCCAGCTGAAGGAGGTAAATAACTGTGGACCCGCCGATATTAACTCACAATTTCTAAACTGAGCATTCCCTTTAATAGACTCTATGAGGGACATTTATCAATGTTTGCTTATGTATTCTTTTTTTTAGTAATTTTTTCCTTACTTTTTTTTTGCTTATGTGTGACGTATTTATCAACTGGTTTGAGCCTGTTGATAATTTTCTTTCACGTAAGCAATTTTTCCTTTTTTACTTTGGTAGTAGCTTTTTCTGCTCCATGTTTGAGCTGGAGTAAATTTAGTCAATTTTTAACGCTGTTGCGACTTTTTTTTGCGCAGTTGCGACTGTCGCAGTTAATAAATACCTGACTACCCGTAGTCCATTTTAAAATTATTACTACGTAGTAAATTTTAGGAAAACTTGCTTTTCTCGCTTTCCAGGCAAAATGTCGCATGAAAAATTGCGTAGTCGCAGTTGCGACAATTTTGAGACAATTATAGTAAAGAAAACCTGACTAAACCCGTTGATAAATGTCCATATATGTGAATTGTCACATTTCTTCATTTCAAGATACTGGAAATGTGTTCTTATTTTAGCATAAACGCTAATTCTACTGCACATTACTATTGCAGTGCCTGTGACGGACCGGTAAATATGCAGATAATGTTAGGTTCCGTCAGATCCAAATTATCGCTACAATCCAACCATCTCAGTTGTATTGTAAAAATTAAGTTAGGTAGCGGAATAGACCTTGTCAGGAAGCCAGCGTTTATCACTCAGCGCTCTTCTGATTAATTTTCAGTTTGGATACAGTAACCATTAATGCAGCAGGGGGCCAAGGAAATGTAAAATTATGTTTTTAAGCAACAGATACGTAAATGTCAACAAACTGCAATTAATCTTATTACTTAGTGTATAACGGTTTCAAAGATCTCCTTTAATACGTTATAAGAGGCATTTTCCTCCTTCAAGTCCAGATCCACTATTAGCGGTAATGTTTTGTATGTGATGTGACATTTTTATTGTGAGTTATCTGTCCTTACTTGAACTACACAGACAGGATATATCTCTCTAAAGGAGACTCCAGTTTCATTTTGCTTTCAAGTGCAATCTGTAATCTGCAGGTGCATGACTGCCCACGTCTACAAAACCTACATGACATCCCCTGATCTGACAGGTATGCAGCTGTTACGGAGGACATCTTCGCAGTCTTCCTGATCATGTAGCCTCCTTCGTAAGAATCACATTACATCACTACAACTATGAGATGTGATGGATAACATGCTTCATTAATTTATGAGATATTTATAGTATCGGTAATACGAAGAAGTTTTTAATTGTGAAGAATTCAGCACCACTGGGACTGACGTTCCGTATAAACAAAATGTTTACTACCGATAGACGTGGACACCATCACCTGTCACATTACAATTTTGCTGCAAAGCAATGATATTAATTACATTATTAATTATCTACCGAGCATTTCAGTAAATGTAACTATCACACAATTATCTGCTGTAATTACTGTAAATGTAGCAAAGTTATTTCAAAATGCACTTTGCACAGTATGAAAACTAATAAAACTTGTCAGTGAGCATGCTTTATTTTCATTTATCTAGACTGAGTGTGAATATTGGAAGTATCTCTACTGCAGAATAGTTCTGAATCCCTGTCATGGCTGTTAAACATTATAACCATTTTCACTGAAAAAAGTTTTTTTTTTCTCTAAAAAAGAATTCGAATAAAACATGAGAATGTAAAAGATACTTTCTAGGATTGCCTTGAAATGCAGCATGCCATCTCAAGACTCCTCCTAAGTTATTCCTACAGTTATCAATATTTTCCTTCTATTTTAGTACATCAGCATCTATCAGTCCTTGTATCCTACCATATTTATACAAGGTGACCCCCATTAAAAAAAAAAAAAAAAAAGATAAAACATGGACAACTGGGGTTGTGACCATAGAGTTAAAAGAACACAGCACGAAAAAACTGAAATATTTAAAGAACATGTCCAGTGGGAAAAAAACTATCCCCTATCCGCAGGACCCCCCCCCCCCCCCCCCCCCCACGATCTCCTGTACAGGGCCCCGACTCTGCTCCTGTAAATTATGTTTTTCGAATCCAGCACGGAAGCAGGTCAGAACACACCCCCTTTATTCAACTCTATGGGAGAGGCGGAGACACACAAACGTCTTTAAATATTTCAGTTTTTTGTGCTGTATTCTTTAACTCTATGGTCACAACCTCAGTTGTTCATGTTTCATCTTTTTTTTATGGTGGTCACCTTGTATAAATATGGTAGGATACAATGGCTGATAGATGCTGATGTACTAAAATAGAAGGAAAATATTGATAACCGCAGGCATCCGCAGAATACCGGATAAATGTCTGATCGCAGGGGGAGTCCAACAGCTGGGACCCCCAGTGATTTCTCGTACAGGGTCCCGGCACGGCTCCTGTAAATGAAGTTTCGCACCCAGCACAGAAATAGGTCATCTCTATGGGAGAGGCGGAGACACATAAACGTTCCACCTCTCCCATCAAGATAAATGGAGGGGGCGTGTTCCAACCAGCTTCCACGCTGGGTGCGACATGCGCGTTAGAGAAGCAAAGCCAGGGCCCCATACAGGCTGGCCTCCTGCTGTTGCTTAGCAACAACTCCCAGCATGCACAAAAGGGCATGCTGAGAGTTGTTATGCAACAGCAGAAGGCACAACTACAACTCCCAGCATGCCTTTAGGTAGTTTGTGCATGCTGGGGGTTGCAGTTATACAACAGCTCGAGGCATATTTTATCTATGAAAAAGTGTGCTTCTAGCTGTTGCATAACTACAACCCCCAGCATGCACTGACAACTAAAAAGCATGCTGGGAGTTGCCGTACCAGACATTTTTAATTTTTATGGGGGGGGGGGGGGGGTAACTGTGTAGGGGTAGGTAGGGGTGTATATGTAGTGTTTTACTTTTTATTTTGTGTAGGTGTAGTGTAGTGTAGTCTTTTTATGGTACATTCACACGGGCGGGGGTTTACAGTGAGTTTCTTGCTGCAAGTTTTCCAGCTTCAGCTCAAACTCCCAGCTGGAAACTCGCTGGAAACCCCCACCCATGTGAATGTACCCTAAAACACTATACTACACTACACCTACACAAAATAAAAAGTAAAATACTACATATACACCCCTACCCCTACAAAGTTACACCCCCCCGCCCCTCAATAAAAGTGAAAAACGTCTGGTACGGCACTGTTTCCAAAATGGAGCCTACAGCTGTTGCAAAACAACAACTCCCATCATTACCGAACAGCCATTGACTGTCCAGGCATGCTGGGAGTAACAGCTGGAGTCATCCTGTTTGGGAAACACTGCCACGGGGTAATTTTGGCATCGGAGGCAAGTGTAATTCTTGCATCCGTGTCTGTCTCTATGCAAATTCCTAATTTAGGCCTCAAAAGCGTATGGCGCTCTCTCACTTCAGAGCCCGGTCGTATTTCAAGGCAACAGTTTAGGACCGCATATGGGGTATTTCCGTACTATTTACATTTGAGGCCTAAATTGGTGATTTACACAGGGGTGGCTGATCTTACAGCGGTTTTGACATAGAACGTTACAGAACATAACAAGGGATATAGTGAGCCTTAACACCTCACAGGTGTTTGGCGAATTTTCTTTAAAGTTGGATAGGAATATAAACTAAATCACTAAAATGCTGGTGTTACCCAAAATTTTTCATTTTCACAAGGGAAAATAGGAAAAAAGCCCCCCAAAATGTGTATCCCCATTTCTTTTGAGTAAGAACATGCCCCATATGTGGATTTAGGGTGCTCTGCAGGCGCACTACAATGCTCAGAAGAGAAAGAGCGCCATAGGGCTTTTGTAGAGAAAATTTGTCCGAAATTGAAGGCCACATGTGTTTACAAAGCCCCCATGGTGCCAGAACAATGGAACCCCCCCCCACATGTGACCCCATTTTGAAAACTACACCCCTAACGTAATGTAATAAGGGATAGAGTGAACATTTACGCCCCCCAGGTTTCTGACAGATTTTTGGAACAGTGGTCCGTGAAAATGAAAAATGTATTTTTTCATTTGCACAGCCAACTGTTCCAAAGATCTGTCAAATGCCAGTGGGGTTCACTGTTCTGGCACCATGGGGGCTTTGTAAACATACATTGCCCCCCGACTTCCATTCCAAACAAATTCTCTCTCCAAAAGCTCAATGGCGCTTCTTCTCTTCTGAGCATTGTAGTTTGCCCGCAGAGCACTTTACAAATTTGGGGGGGGGGGGGGGGCATTTTCTCCTATTATCCCTTGTGAAAATTAAAAATTTAGGGAACAAACAGCATTTTAGTGAAAAAAAAAATTCATTTACACATGCTGTTCTGGTACCATATGGGCTTCTTAAATGCGACATGCCCCCCAAAAACCATTTCAGCTAAATTTGCTAAATTTGCTAAAGCCAAATGTGACTCCTTCTCTTCTGAGCATTGCAGTGCGTCGGCAGAGCACTTGATGTCCACACATGGGGTATTTCCATACTATGAAGAAATGGGGTTCCAAATTTTTGGGGGCATTTTCTCCTATTACCCCTTGTAAAAATGTAACATTTTGGGAAAAACCAGCATTTTTGTGAAAAAAATTCCATTTACACATCCGACTTTAATGAAAAGTCGTTAAACACCTGTGGGGTGTTAAGGCTCACTGTACCCCTTGTTATGTTCCCTGAGGGTTGCAGTTTCCAAAATAGTATGCCATATGTTTGTTTTTTTGCTGTTATGGCACCATAGGGGCTTCCTACATTAGACATGCCCCCCAACAACCATTTCAGCAAAATTAGCTTTCCAAAAGCCAAATGTGAATCCTTCTCTTCTGAGCATTGTAGTGCACCAGCAGAGCACTTGACGTCCACACATGGGGTATTTCCATATTGAGAAGAAATGGGGTTATAAATTTTGGGGGCATTTCTCCAATTACCCCTTGTAAAAAATGTTAAATTTGGGGGAAAACCAGTATTTTTGTGAAAAAAAAAATCCATTTACACATCCGAATTTAATGAAAAGTCGTTAAACACCTGTGGGGTGTTAAGGCTCACTGTACCCCTTGTTACATTCCTTGATGAGTGTAGTTTCCAAAATAGTATGCCATGTTTTTTTTTTTTTTTTTTTTTTTTCTGCTGCTCTGGCACAATAGGGGCTTCCTAAATGCAACATGCCCTCCAAAAACCATTTCAGCAAAATTCACTCTCCAAAATCTCATTGTCCCTTCTGAGTCCTCCATTGCGCTTTAGGAACACTTTACATCCATATATGAGGTATTTCCTTACTCGAGTGAAACTGGGTTACAAATTTTGTGGGGATTTCTCTTCTTTTATCCCTTGTAAAAATGTAAAAAAATGGCTCTACAAGAACATGCGAGTGTAAAAAATTAAGATTTTGAATTTTCTCCTCCATTTTGCTGCTATTCCTGTGAAACACCTAAAGGGTTAACAAACTGAATGTCATTTTGAATACTTTGAGTAGTGCAATTTCTATAATGGGGTAATTTATGGGGTATTTCTCACAGAAAGGCCCCTCAAATCCACTTCAAACTTAACTGGTCCCTGGAAAATAGCTGGAAAATAGCTGCTATACTTTGAAGCCCTCTAATGTCTTCAAAAAGTTAAATCATGTCAAATTTATGATGCCAACATAAAGTAGACATATTGTATTTGTGAATCAATATATAATTTATTTGTAATGTAATTTTTATTAGCCATTGAAAGTTATCTTGTTAGCAAAATTGTCACATTGTTTCTCTCACTGAGAGTAATCAAACTTTTTTCTTTTTTTGGGTCAGCGTTGTTAAAATCCGTTATGATATGTCTGTTATTAACACAAAACACAACGGATATGAAACAGATGTTAACAGAATTAAAATACACTGCTCAAAAACAAATAAGGGAACACTATAGCAACACAATGTAACTCCAAGTCAATCACACTTCTGTGAAATCACACTGTCCACTCAGGAAGCAACACTGATTGACAATCAATTTCACATGCTGTTGTGCAAATGGAACAGACAACAGGTGGAAATTATAAGCAATTAGCAAGACACCCCCAATAAAGGAGTGGTCCTGCAGGTGGTGACCATAGACCACGTCTCAGTTCCTATGCTTCCTGGCTGATGTTTTGGTCACTTTTGAATACTGGTGGTGCTTTCAGTGGTAGCATGAGACGGAGTCTACAACCCACACAAGTGGCTCAGGTAGTGCAGTTCATCCAGGACGGCACATCAAGACGAGCAGTGGCAAGAAGGTTTGCTGTGTCTGTCAGCGTAGTATCCAGAGCACGGAGGCGCTACCAGGAGACAGGCCAGTACATCAAGAGACGTGGAGGAGGCCATAGGAGGGCAACAACCCAGCAGCAGGACCGCTACCTCCGCCTTTGTACAAGAAGGAGCACTGCCAGAGCCCAGCAAAATGACCTCCAGCAAGCCACAAATGTGCATGTGTCTACTCAAACGGTCAGAAACAGACTCCATGAGGGTGGTCTGAGGGCCCAACACCATGCAGGACGTTTGGCATTTGCCAGAGAACACCAAGTTTGGCAAATTCGCCACTGGTGCCCTGTGCTCTTCACAGATGAAAGCAGGTTCACACTGAGTACACGTGACAGACGTGACAGAGTCTGGAGACACCGTGCAGAACATTCTGCTGCCTGCAACATCCTCCAGCATGAACGGTTTGGTGGTGAGTCAGTAATGGTGTGGGGTGATATTTCTTTGGGGGGGGGGGGGGCGCACAGCCCTCCATGTTCTTGCCAGAGGTAGCCTGACTGCCATTAGGTACCGAGATGAGATCCTCAGACCCCTTGTGAGACCATATGCTGGTGCGGTTGTCCCTGGGTTCCTCCTAATGCAAGACAATGCTAGACCTCATGTAGCTGGAGTGTGTCAGCAGTTCGTGCAAGAGAAAGGCATTGATGCTATGGACTGGCCCGCCCGTTCCCCAGACCTGAATCCGATTGGGCACATCTGGGACATCATGTCTCGCTCCACCCACCAATGCCACGTTGCACCACAGACTGTCCAGGAGTTGGCGGATGCTTTAGTCCAGGTCTGGGAGGACATCCCTCAGGAGACCATCTGCTACCTCATCAGGAGCATGCCCAGGCATTGTAGGGAGGTCATATGGGCACGTGGAGGCCACACACACTACTGAGCCTCATTTTGACTTGTTTTAAGGACATTACATCAAAGTTGGATCAGCCTGTAGTGTGGTTTTCCACTTTGATTTTGAGTGTGACTCCATATCCTGACCTCCATGGGTTGATAAATTTGATTTCCATTGATAATTTTTGTGTGATTTTGTTGTCAGCGCATTCAACTATGTAAAGACTAAAGTATTTCATACGATTAGTTCATTCATTCAGATCTAGGATGTGTTATCTTAGTGTTCCTTTTATTTTTTTGAGCAGTAGAGTGAAAGATTTGGTAAAACTTGCAGATAACATAATGGACCTTTAACATCCGTTATTATCTGTTCAAACATTTATGTCCGTTAATACCAGTTATTTAATAAACATTTTCATTTAATTTACTTCTGAGCATGCTCAGAAGCAATAACAGATGAAATAACGGATAAAAATAACAGAGTATAGCGGAGTTACTTGCATCACCATAGACTTCAATGTTAAATTACTACATCTGTTATTTAAGAAGGGAAAAAAATCCTGCATGTCCATGAGTACAGTGGAGATTAAAAAAATTATTTTGGCATGAATGGGAATGGTTACCTTCTTTTTTAATCTCGGTTGCTCATTTCTATAATGGAGATGAAAAATCACTGATGTGAACCCAGCCTAACAGTACCTAAATCTTTTCAAAGAAGTCACAATACTTTTTTTTCTGTCACATGTATTCCATGCAGTCTACACTTTAAGGGTTTCTGTCACTATGAAAATGCTAACTACGGTAATCTATCAGCATCATGTTATAGAGCAGAAAGAGCTGAGCAGATTGATATATGTCTTTGTAAGAAAAGGTTCAGCATAACTTGTCATTTATTGGTTCGTATTTTATTCCATGCTTAGGAGTCCAATAATTCGGTGGATGGGTCCTATAGTGGGTGGTCCTACAATTGGGTGATACTGTTTACTGTACTCCTTTAAGGTAAACTGTCTATTTACCTACTGTGGTCCCGTTATCCTCCGATCTGTGGTCCCGTTATCCTCCTTGTATGGGTGGCAAGCTTGGAGCATAGGCAAAGATTCAGGAGCACGCTGACATCACCGCTGATGCTTCTTGCTGGGTCTGGCTGCGAGCAGGCTACCGCCTGGATGAGAGGGGTAATGGATCAGGGATAGGTAAGTATTGTAATCATCAGTGTCACTCACACTACCTGCCTGTATCAACAGGTCAGTGTGGTTGAAACGGATGATATTTTCCTTTAAAATAGATAGAGTAGGGATTTCAATCATTAAGATACAAGTTAAACTGAATCCTTTCCAACAATGATATGTATCAATCTGCTCAGTTCATTCTCCTTTATAATATAACACGACACTGATAGATTAGATAGCATTTTCTTGATGACAAGTTTTCTAGTCCTACACAGAAGCTTATGGGAAAAAGTCAGTGATTTGACCTCATGTCTGTACTTGTAGTCATCACTGAACACATTCCTTCGGCATAGATTCTTTGCCAGTAGTATGGTTGTGTCTTGTATCTGGTCCCTCTGCCCACTATGTTCTAGACTGCTTTATATAAGAAAATTACATTCTGATCAAGGAAAAATGTGTATATATATATATATATACTGGCACCAGAAAGTTAAACAGATTTGTAAATTACTTCTATTAAAAAATAATAATCCTTTCTGTACTGATGAGCTGCTGAATTCGAGTTGATCTTTTCTGTCTAAGTGCTCTCTGATGACACGTGTCTCGGGAACCACCCAGTTTAGAAGCAAATCCCCATAGCAAACTTTATCTCTGTGCAGTTACCGAGACAAGTGGAGATGTCAGCAGAGAGCACTGTTGCCACACAGAAAACAACAACTTAACTTCAGCAGCTGATATTTATTGAAAGGATTAAGATTTTTTTTATAGAAGTCATTTACAAATTTGTTTAACTTTATGTAGCCAGTTGATATAAAAAATTTTTCCTGGAATACCCCTTTAACTGGAAAATAGTGCTATTTGGCGCACTGCCATTAACCCCTTTCCGCCATAGTACGTATGCATATGTCCTATCTTCTGACAGATTAGCGCAATAGGATGTATGCATATGTTCTACTAATCTTCTGCACTCGGCAGTTGCCGAGACCAAGATCGCGATGTCTCAGCAGCATTAACCCCATAGTTGCCGTTGTCAGAACTGTCCATGGCTTCTATGGGATTGGCAGAGGGAAGGGGCTCCCCCTGTGGCTGAATCACACAGGCTGAGTATCAGGTAATACTGATAATTATGCTATGCTGCAGTACAGATGTACTGCAGCATAGTATAACAGGAAAAAAAAGTAAAAAAAAGTGTAAAATAAAGTGTAAAAAAAAAAGATCAAATAAATGTCTCTTTCCCAATAAAGCACTGTATTAAACCTAAACAGAATAGGTATTACCACCTTTGTAATGACTTGTACAATAAAATTATGTTATTTATCCCGCACAGTAAACAGCATAAAAAACTATTTAAAAAAAGCGAAAGAATCACTAATTGTGGTCCAAAATGTGGAATAAAAATGATTACAGGGTAGCATATAGTGCAAAAGTGGTACCAATAAAAAGTACAGCTCATTCTGCAAAAAATAAGCCCTCAATGCGGTGATCTGTACAATGCGGTGATCTGTACAATGCGGTGATCTGTACAATGCGGTGATCTGTACAGAACAGGAAGTCTCAGCATAGTTTTAGTGGCCAGAATGAGAATTGCAAGATGTCATGATTAGTGTAAAATACAGATAGTAAAATGGAAAACTAGAAAAATGATCACCAAAAATTAATAAAAATATATGGTTAACATAAAAACTTGATTTAAAAAAGAGGTGATTTTTTTGATGACACATTCCCTTTAAAAAGAACTGACATTGTTGTAGTGCTTCTCTGACATTTCAGGAAATGGAAATAATCAGCATCCTTTCAAAAGAAATGCTTTGCACAACCCTCAAAAACAGCACTGTGTTCTGGGACATGGGTTGTTGCCTTGGAAACTTGTGGTATCATTGGGCATCTTCCCATCATCCCTCACATCCTGTAGACATATGTCCATCAAGTACAACTTAGTACCTTAACAGTGCTGATCCAGAGGAAGACCAACAACAACAACAACAACAACAAAAATGTAAATTGGTAATAGATTGGATCCCTGGATCAATGACAGAATAACTATAAGCTGTAGTGTTATTACTCTCCAGAAATGTATTCAGACCCCTTTTGTACTCTCTTATGGAGTTCCCCATGACCACTTCCTCTGGCAGAAAGTTCCATAGTCTCACTGCTCTTAGGGCTTGTTCACATGGTCATTAACCAAATGTTTTATTTGTGTGGAATCAGCGCTGATTTCAATGTCAAAAACCACAAGGTTTCATTGAAAAAAAACAAAATATTGCCCGTGGACTTGAGCGACAGTGTAACAAGCAAAATAGTGCCATGTCACTTCTTTTCTGCATGGTTCCAATCAATGGAGCTTTAGGACAACCCCCCCCCCCTGCAGACTGTGGTAGCACAGGTGGGGTTTTGTCCACGTGCACAAATAATCCCTTCTATGTTGGTATAAAAACTTTTGTTCCTCTAGACATGGAGGATACTCCCTTTGTATCATGGGTGAGATCTCAGTACTTCTCCCTGATGTATAGGACTACCTTCAACTCTCTATTTTCTAAACTAAAATAACCCTAATCTTTCTGGGTACTGTAGTGCACCCATTTTGTTTATTACTCTATGCAAATTACTAAAGGGAGGAGGGGCACTACAATAACAATCTTTGTTTTATGCATTACAGCAATGAGTGGAGCAAAGCACACATATTTCTTATCAATACCATGGGAGAGTGCAAGAATTATATTGTAACATACTGTTAAACTAATAATGTTAAATTGTAAACGGAAAATACGTTTTGTTTACAAAGGACATGACAGATCAAATTGAGCGCTGGGCAGGACAATTGGCAAAGCAATCATCAATAGCCCATAAGTACCCATATTAAGAATACGTCCCGTGCACAGAATCCACGGTGCTTCAGACAGTTGCCTTAGCGACTGTCCCGCACTGCATGAATGCCGGTGGGAGCGTATGCCTTTAAAACGCCCTTGTAAGTAAAAATATACCAGTTCTTTGTCAGTACCACATTTAAAATCTATCTGTGCCCCTAAAAACACAATATTTGGCCAAAGGATTTAAAGGAAAAGTATCATGTAGAAATACGTATCCAAAGGATAGGGGATAAGTTTTAGATGGGGGGGGGGGGGGGGGGGTGTTCCGACCCACTGGATATAGAGAAACATCCACATTAGGCTTACATCCATAGCAAAATTTCCCCTTTTGGAATTGGTCTTGAAAGGTTAAAAGTAGGGATGTCCCGATACCGATAATGGTATCGGTACTCGTTCAAATGTCCCCAATACCGAACCGGATACCTACCAGCGGGACTCCTGCCGTCAGGTATCACGGAGTTGCGGTAAGCCGCCTGCATTCTCCGCACGGATCAAGTACTAAAGGACGCAGGGCGTAAATAGCCGGGACCCGCATTAACCTTTTAGACGCCACAAGTTGATCGTGGTGTCTAAAAATCCTGAGATTAACTGCCGGTTAGCTCAGGGATGCTGATCGGGATCACCGAGGTTAAATCACCGTGTCCCGATAAGCTTAGAGGATGCCCGGAGGTCCCTTACAGTGCTCCGTGCCGTCCACTTGTCACTCCTTTACTGCAGCCATCCATGACAGGCAGTAGTAAGGGAGCACCGATAACACTGTTCAATACTATGCTATGGCATAGCATTGATCAGTGTATGCAATCTACAGATTGCAAGAAATAGTCCCCTATAAGGACTTAAAAATAATGAAAAAAAGTGTAATAAATAATAATAAATGCAAATTAACCCCTTCCCTAATAAAAATTTTAATCATTCCCCTTTTCAAAAAGTTTAAATAAAAATATATATATTTTTTAATATAAAAAAAGCCCTTTCTGTTATAAAAACAAACGGGTTGGGGAGGGAGAGATTACACTGCGAAAATATAACAATAGGTACACAACTATATACACAAGAAATCGCTTCCCTGAGCTTTATGAATGAAAGGCAATCCTTAAAGAGTACCTGTCATTAGAGATGAGCGAAGTTACAGTGATTCGATTCGTTACAAACTTTTCGGCTCGGCAGTTGCTGTCTTTAGCCTGCATAAATTAGTTCGGCTTTCAGGTGCTCCGGTGGGCTGAAAAAGGTGAATACAGTCCTAGGAGTCTCTCTCCTAAGACTGTATCCACCTTTTCTACCCCACCGGAGCACCTGAAAGCTGAACTCATTTATGCAGGCTAAAGTCAGCAACTGCCGAGCCGAGAAGTTTGTGACGAATCGAATCACTGTAACTTCGCTCATCTCTACCTGTCACCAAATAAATGTTTCTAAACTAACTCAGGCTATGTTCCCTAACTACTCCTAACACCCCTCCACCCCTTAACTTGTTGGGGACGGAGGGCGTATGGATACGCCCTCTCGACTTATCACTTAAGGACCGAGGGCGTACCTGTATGCCCTCCGCATTTCCTATCACTGTCGCTCACCGGGCGTTGATCTGACCGGGATGACTGCTGAAATCATTCAGCAGGCAGTCCATGCCAATGCCCAGGGGGGTCATTAGACCCCCTCCCATGTCGGCGATCACCGCAAATCGCCGATGAATTCACACCGGTGATTTGCCGCTATACCGGGTCATACAAGTCTACGGTGACCCAGAAAATAAGGGGGATCAGGGTTGTCCAAGACACCCACCATCTTCCTGAAGGGATAGGAGTGAGTTGGCAGGGGTGCCACCCCTCCTATTGGTCGTCTAGAAGCGACGACCAATAGCAGATCGGGGGCGGGGGGGTTAACTTTTGGTTTCCCCGTTCTGCCCACCCACAATAGGCGGGGCAGAGTGGGGGAACCAACAGAGGACCGGTGCCGAAGATCTACTTACCCATCAGCGGCGGCAGAAGAGGATGGCGATGCGGCTCCCTGGATCCTACGGAAGCCGGTGAGTTGCCTAGCAACATCTGGAGGGCTACAGTTTACAGCTACAGCTTGAGACTACTATATGTTTGCTATGTGGGCATGCTGGGATTTGTAGTTTTGCAACAGCTGGAGGGCTACAGTTTGGAGATCACTGTGCAGTGGTCTCTAAATTGTGGGCCTTTAGATCTTGCAAAACTACAACTCCCAGCATGCCCACACAGCAGTTTACTGTCTGGGCAAGCTAGGATTCGAAGTTTTGCAACATCTGGAGGGCCACAGTTGGGAGATCCCTGTGCAATGGTTTCTATTCCGTGGCCCTTCAGATCTTGCAAAACTACAACTCCCAGCATGCCCAAACAGCTGTCTCAGCATGCTGGGAGTTGTAGTTGCATACCTCCAACTGTTGCATAACTACATCTCCACACATGCCCTTCGGCGGTCAGTACATGCTGGGAGTTGTAGTTTTGCAACAGCTGGAGGCACACTGGTTGGAAAATACTGTTTCCAACCAGTGTGCCTCCAGCTGTTTGAAAAAGAACAACTCCCAGCATGCATGGTCTGTCAGTACATGCTGGGAGTTGTAGTTTTGAAAAAGGTGGAGGTTTGCCCCCCCCCCCCCCATGTGAATGTACAGGGTACATTCACACGGGCGGGTTTACAGAGGGTTTCCTGCTTCAAGTTTGAGCTGAGGCAAATTTTCCACCACAGCGCAAACTCCTAGCGGGAATCGTAAACCGTCACCAGTGCGAATGTACCTTAAAAACACTACACTACTTGAACACATAATAAAGGGTACAACACTACATATACACCCCCTTACACTGTCTCCCCCAATAAAAACGTATGGTACGGCAGTGTTTCCAAAATGGAGCCTCTAGCTGTTGTAAAACAACAACTCCCAGCTTTTCCGGACAGCCACTGACTGTCCAGGCATGCTGGGAGTTTAGCAACAGCTGGAGGCACCCTGTTTGGGAATCACTGGCGTAGAATACCCCTATGTCCACCCCTATGCAATTCCTAATTTAGTCCTCAAATGCGCATGGCGCTCTTTCACTTCGGAGCCCTGTCGTATTTCAAGGAAACAGTTTAGGGCCACATATGGCATATTTCCGTGCCCTGGAGAAATTGCACTAAAAATTTTGGGGGGCTTTTTCTCCTTTTACCCCTTACGAAAAGGAAAAGTTTGGGTCTACACCAGCCTGTTAGTGTAAAAAAAAAATGTTACACTAACATGCTGGTGTTGCCCCATACTTCACAAGAGATAAAAGGACAAAAAGACCCCCAAAATTTGTAAAGCAATTTCTCCTGAGTACGGAAATCCCCCATATGTGGGTATAAAATGCTCTGCGGGCACATAACAAGGCTCAGGAGTGAGAGCGCACTATGTACAGTTGAGGCCTAATTTGGTGATTTGCACAGGGGCTGATTTTACAGTGGTTCTAACATAATATAATACCCACTTGTGACCCCATTTTGGAAAGTACACCCCTCACGGAACATAACAAGGGGTATAGTGAGCCTTAACACCTCACAGGTGTTTGACAAATTTTTGTTAAAGTAGGATGGGAAAATGTAGAAAACATTTTTTTTCATTAAAATGCTGATGTTACCCTAAATTTTTCATTTTCACAAGGGAAAAATAGGAAAAAGCCCCCCAAAATTTGTAACCCCATTTCTTCTGAGTAAGAACATACCCCATTATGTGGATGTAAAGTGCTCTGCTGGCGCACTACAATGCTCAGAAGAGAAGGAGCGCCATTGGGATTTTGGAGAGAAAATTTGTCCGGAATTGAAGGCCACGTGTGTTTACAAAGCACCCATAGTGCCAGAACAATGGACCCCCCTCCACATGTGACCCCATTTTGGAAACTACACCCCTCACAGAATGTCATAAGGGGTGCAGTGAGCATTTACGCAAACAGGTGTCTGACAGATTTTTGGAACAGAGGTCCATGAAAATAAAAAATGTAATTTTTCATTTGCACAGCCCACTGTTCCAAAGATCTGTCAAATGCCAGTGGGGTGTAAATACTCACTGCACCCCTTATTAAATTCTGTGAGGTGTGTAGTTTCCAAAATGGTGTCACATGTGGGGGGTCCACTGTTCTGGCACCACGGGGTACTTTAAACGCACATGGCCCCTGACTTCCATTCCAAACAAAAGCCCAATGGCGGTCCTTCTTTTCTGAGCATTGTAGTGCGCCAGCAGAGCACTTGACGTCCACACATGGGGTATTTCCATACTCAGAAGAAATGGTGTTACAACTTTTGAGGGGCATTTTCTCCTATTACCCCTTGTAAAAATTTAAAATTTGGGGAAAAAAACAGCATTTACACATCCGACTTTAACGAAAATTCGTCAAACACCTGTGGGGTGTTAAGGCTCACTGGACCCCTTGTTACGTGCCTTGAGGGGTGTAGTTTCCAAATAGTATGCCATGTGTTTTATTTTTAATTTTTTTTGCTGTTCTGGCACAATAAGGGCTTTCTAAATGTGACATGCCCCCCAAAAACCATTTCAGAAAAATTCACTCTCCAAAATCCCATTGTCACTCCTTCCCTTCTGAGTCCTCTACTGCGCTCGCCAAGCACTTCACATACACATATGAGGTATTTCCTTACTCGAGAGAAATTGGGTTATAAATTTGGGGGGGGGGGTTCTCCTATTACCCCTTATAAAAATTCAAAAACTGGGTCTACAAGAACATGCGAGTGTAAAAAAATGAAGATTTAGAATCTTCTCCTTCACCTTGCTGCTATTCCTGTGAAACACCTAAAGGGTTAACAAACTTTCTGAACATCATTTTGAAGGGTGCAGTTTTTACAATGGGGTCATTTATGGGGTATTCCTAATAAGAAGGCCCTTCAAATCCACTTCAAAACTGAACTGGTCCCTGAAAAATTTAGATTTTGAAAACTTTGTGAAAAATTTAAAAATTGCTGCTGAACTTTGAAGCCCTCTGGTGTTTTCCAAAAGTAAAAACATGTAAACTTTATGATGCAAACATAAAGTAGACATATTGAATATGTGAATCAACATATCATTTATTTGGAATGTCTATTTTCCTTACAAGCACAGAGCTTCAAAGTTAGAAAAATGCGAAATTTTTAATTTTTTCATCAAATTTGGGAATTTTTCACCAAGAAATGATGCAAGTATCGACACAATTTTACCACTAACATAAAGTGGAATATGTCACAAAAAACCATCTCTGAATCCGAAAAGTAAAAGCATCCCAGAGGTATTAATGCTTAAAGTGACAGTGGTCAGAATTGCAAAAAATGCTCCCATCCTCAGAGTAATAATGGGGTTAAAAAAATTGCAGAGCTTTAAAAAGCTCTGTATCTTACCATCCTTCTAGCTCAAATAGTGCAGTCACCCAGCAGGAGAAAGTGGGTGTTTCCCAGCAGGCATGACATCACTAAAGCCTGCTGGGGGACCACTCCACCCTCACATCATTGCAGCACTGTGATGAATAGAAGACCTCAGGCTCTATGCAGATTTTAGTCTGTGCAGCTTTCAGTGAGGCTCTGTGCAGCTTTGAGTGAGGCTCTGTCAAGCTGTCAATCAAGCTCAATGCAGAGAAGCACTTCCTGAGTTTGGTCTGCTGCCAGGCGGAGACTAAACTCACTGTATAAATTGCTGCAAGGAACAGAACAGCACCACCTAGTGGCTGTTTTTTCTATTACATTTTAAACATAGTTAGGTTGATAATTTTGCAGGTGTCCCAGTACTTTTCTCCATATAGTTTGGGGGACTGTGTGTAAGGTGCTTAATGCAGAGCTGTATCTGTAAAGCATGCAATGCAGGGCTGCAGTTAGTCCTACGTGTCAGGATAAGTTCACGTCTGCATTTGAGATCGTTCATGTAGTTGAACGGATCAAATTAAAAAAGAAAACTAAAACTAATGTGAATGATTTTTTAAAGGATTCGTTTAAATTGTCAGTTAACCTAACAAACTGTTTGTTTCGGGAGGGGTCATCAGTTTTTAAAACTATTTATGTTCTTTTAAATCCTCCTATTCCAGGTACAGGAAGCTATAAAAGACAGAACCAAAGAGGGAATCTCAGTCTGTGATCAGGCATTGAGGAGAGTAGTGTTTGCTTCTTAGACTGCGTCTCGCAAACTCATTTTGACATGTTGTTACTTAGGATTAATAAAACATGGCTAGCAGCAGCGGGATGGCGATTACACTATTGGTTCCAATATGGGTCCAGTAATGGGTTCTCACTGAAGCCACAGATGCCACACACCTCTTGAACAACTTCTGCCATTTTTGGGCAGCTGGAATGCAGGTCACATGACAGGGCCTCACTTCCTGAACCTCTTCTCTTCTGAGCATGGACAATTAGAAAGACGGACAAAATAACAGACACAAACGGGGCACCCTTAGACTTGTATCCGTTACAATAGACTTTAATGTGAAATTTTGAAAGGATGTTTGAGTTTCTTGGATAAAGAAAACAATGGTACATGCCCTGTTTTTTGGTCTGTTAAAAAACAAACACCAGACTGAATTGATGTAAACTTAGATAAACTGATGATAAAAACAACCCACTGAAATAAATGAAGGGCAGAGCTGTATGTGCATGGTGCATGCAGTGCAGACCTGGATGTGTAAGTATGGCTGCAGAGATGTTTGTATAAAGCATGCAGTGCAGAGCTGTGCGTGTAAGGTGCAAGCAGTGAAAGCTTTGTGTGTAAGGTGCATGCAGTGCAGAGCTGTGTGTATAAGGTGCATGAAGTGCAGAACTGTGTGTAAGGTGCATGAAGTGCAGAGCTGTGTGTGTAAGGTGCATGAAGTGCAGAGCTGTGTGTTTAAAGCACATGCAGTGCAGAGCTGTGTGTGTATAAAGTGCATGCAGTGCAGAGTTGTGCATATAAGGTGCATGCAGTGCAGAGCTGTGTGTATTAGGTGCATGCAGTGCAGAGCTGTGTATAAGGTGCATGCAGAGTTGTGTGTGAAAGGTGCATGCAGTGCAGTGTGTGATGTGCATGCAGTGCAGAGCTGTGTGTAAGGTGCATGAAGTGCAGAGCTTTGTGTGTAAGGTGCATGAAGTGCAGAGCTGTGTGTGTGTAAGGTGCATGAAGTGCAGAGCTTTGTGTGTAAGGTGCATGAAGTGCAGAGCTTTGTGTGTAAGGTGCATGCAGAGCTGTGTGTGTGTGTGTAAGGTGCATGAAGTGCAGAACTGTGTGTGTAAGGTACATGCAATGCAGAGTTGTGCATATAAGGTGCATGCAGTGCAGAGCTGTGTGTATTAGGTGCATGCAGTGCAGAGCTGTGTATAAGGTGCATACAGTGCAGTGTGTGAGGTGCATGCAGAGCAGAGCTGTGTGTGAGGTGCATGCAGTGCAGAGCTGTGTGTAAGGTGCATGCAGTGCATAGTTGTGTATAAGGTGCATGCAGTGCACAGTTGTGTGTGAAAGGTGCATGCAGTGTGTATGTAAGGTGCATGCAGTGCAGAGCTGTGTGTGTAAGGTACATGAAGTGCAGAGTTGTGTGTGAAAGGTGCATGCAGTGCAGAGATGTGTGTAAGGTGCATGCAGTGCAGAGATGTGTGTAAGGTGCATGCAGAGCTGTGTGTGTAAAGGGCATGCAGTGCAGAGCTGTGTGTATAAGGTGCATGAAGTGCAGAGTTGTGTGTGAAAGGTGCATGCAGTGCAGAGCTGTGTGTGTGTGTAAAGTGCATGCAGTGTAGAGTTGCGTGTAAGGTTCATGCAGTGCAGAGCTGTGTGTATAAGGTGCATGCAGTGCAGAGCTATGTGTATAAGGTGCATGCAGTGTAGATTTGTGTGTGAAAGGTGCATGCAGTGCAGAGCTGTGTGTGTAAAGTGCATGCAGAGTTGTGTGTAAGGTGTATGCAGAGCATAGCTGTGTGTGTAAAGTGCATGCAGAGCTGTGTGTGTAAGGTGCATGAAGTGCAGAGTTGTGTGTAAGGTGCATGCAGTGCAGAGCTCTGTGTGTAAGGTGCATGAAGTGCAGAGCAGAGTTGTGTGTGAAGTACATGCAGTGCAGAACTGTATGTGTAAGGTGCATGCAGTGCAGAGCTGTGTGTGTAAGATGCATGCAATGCAGAGCTGTGTGTGAAGGTGCATTCAGTGCAGAGCTGTGTGTGAAGGTGCATTCAGTGCAGAGCTGTGTGTGAAGGTGCATTCAGTGCAGAGCTGTGTGTGAAGGTGCATTCAGTGCAGAGCTATGTGTATAAGGTTCATGCAGTGCAGAGCTATTTGTATAAGGTGCATGCCATGCAGAGTTGTGTAAGGTGCATGAAGTGCAGAGCAGTGTGTAAGGTGCATGCAGTGCAGAGCAGAGTGTGTAAGGTGCATGCAGTGCAGAGCTGTGTGTGTAAGGTGCATGAAGAGCAGAGTTGTGTGTGAAGTACATGCAGTGCAGAGCTGTGTGTATAAAGTGCATGCAGAGCAGAGTGTGTAAGGTGCATGCAGTGCAGATCTGTGTGTAAGGTGCATGAAATGCAGAGCAGAGTGTGTAAGGTGCATGCAGTGCAGAGCTGTGTGTAAGGTGCATGAAGTGCAGAGTTGTGTGTAAGGTGCATGCAGTGCAGAGCTGTGTGTGTAAGGTGCATGAAGTGCAGAGCAGAGTTGTTTGTGAAGTACATGCAGAGCTGTGTGTGTAAGATGCATGAAGCAAAAATGAGGAAAATCCGGCTCCCAGGACTGGATAAAAATAGTAGCTTTAATGAATCATATTAAAATCCAAAGTAGAAAAAAAGAATGAGGTAAAAGTACAAACGAAACGCACCAACGCGTTTCGACTTGTTAACAAGTCTTAATCATGGACCATGATTAAGACTAGTTAACAAGTCGAAACGCGTTGGTGCGTTTCGTTTGTGCTTTTACCTCATTCTTTTTTTCTACTTTGGATTTTAATATGATTCATTAAAGCTACTATTTTTATCCAGTCCTGGGAGCCGAATTTTTCTCATTTTTGCTTCATCCTTTGTACCTGGGAACACGGCCCTTGCTCATTCCGTGGCTTCCGCTGGAAGGTGTGCTGAGTTCTTTGTGATCTGGGTCTGCATGCTGCTTATGATGAGCTGAACCTTTACCTATACTTTTTTGGACTGTGTAAGATGCATGCAGTGAAGAGTTGTGCAAGGTGCATGCAGTGCAGAGCAGAGTGTGTAAGGTGCATGCAGTGCAGAGCTGTGTGTATAAGGTGCATGCAGTGCAGAGTTGTGTGTAAGGTGCATGCAGTGCAGAGCTGTGTGTGTAAGGTGCATGAAGTGCAGAGCAGAGTGTGTAAGGTGCATGCAGTGCAGATCTGTGTGTAAGGTGTATGAAATGCAGAGCAGAGTGTGTAAGGTGCATGAAGTGCAGAGTTGTGTGTGTAAGGTGCATGCAGTGCAGTGCTGTGTGTGTAAGGTGCATGAAGTGCAGAGCTGTGTGTGTAAGGTGCATGAAGTGCAGAGCTATGTTTATAAGGTGCATGCAGTGCAGAGCTGTGTATAAGGTGCATGCAGTGCAGAGCTGTGTGTGTAAGGTGCATGAAGTGCAGAACAGAGTTTTGTGTGTAAGGTGCATGAAGTGCAGAGCTGTGTGTGTAAAGTGCATGAAGTGCAGAGCTGTGTGTGTAAAGTGCATGAAGCGCAGAGCTGTGTGTGTGTAAAGTGCAGAGCTATGTTTATAAGGTGCATGCAGAGCAGAGCTGTGTGTATAAGGTGCAATAAGTGCAGAGTTGTGTGTATAAGGTGCATGCAGTGCAGAGTTGTGTGTATAAGGTGCATGCAGTGCAGAGCTGTGTGTGTATAAGGTGCATGCAGTGCAGAGCTGTGTGTGTATAAGGTGCATGCAGTGCAGAGTTGTGTGTGTATAAGGTGCATGCAGTGCAGAGTTGTGTGTGTATAAGGTGCATGCAGTGCAGAGTTGTGTGTGTATAAGGTGCATGAAGTGCAGAGTTGTGTGTATAAGGTGCATGAAGTGCAGAGTTGTGTGTATAAGGTGCAAGAAGTGCAGAGTTGTGTGTATAAGGTGCAAGAAGTGCAGAGTTGTGTGTATAAGGTGCAAGAAGTGCAGAGCTGTGTGTATAAGGTGCATGAAGTGCAGAGCTGTGTGTATAAGGTGCATGAAGTGCAGAGCTGTGTGTGTATAAGGTGCATGAAGTGCAGAGCTGTGTGTGTATAAGGTGCATGAAGTGCAGAGCGGTGTGTGTATAAGGTGCATGCAGTGCATAATTGTGTGTATAAGGTGCATGAAGTGCAGAGTTGTGTGTATAAGGTGCATGAAGTGCAGAGCTGTGTGTATAAGGTGCATGAAGTGCAGAGCTGTGTGTGTATAAGGTGCATGCAGTGCAGAGCTGTGTGTGTATAAGGTGCATGAAGTGCAGAGCGGTGTGTATAAGGTGCATGCACAGCAGAGTTGTGTATAAGGTGCATGCAGAGCAGTGTGTATAAGGTGCATGCAGTGCAGTGTGTGTGTATAAGGTGCATGAAGAGCAGAGCTGTGTGTGTATAAGGTGCATGAAGAGCAGAGCTGTGTGTGTATAAGGTGCATGCAGAGCAGTGTGTATAAGGTGTATGCAGTGCAGAGCTGTGTGTATAAGGTGCATGCAGTGCAGAGCTGTGTGTGTATAAGGTGCATGCAGTGCAGAGCTGTGTGTGTATAAGGTGCATGCAGAGCTGTGTGTATAAGGTGCATGCAGAGCCGAGCTGTGTATAAGGTGCATGCAGTGCAGAGCTGTGTGTGTATAAGGTGCATGCAGTGTAGAGCTATGTGTATAAGGTGCATGCAGTGCAGAGCTGTGTGTATAAGGTGCATGCAGTGCAGAGCTGTGTGTGTATAAGGTGCATGCAGTGCAGAGCTGTGTCTGTATAAGGTGCATGCAGTGCAGAGCTGTGTGTATAAGGTGCATGAAGTGCAGAGCTGTGTGTGTGTATAAGGTGCATGCAGTGCAGAGTTGTGTGTATAAGTTGCATGAAGTGCAGAGTTGTGTGTATAAGGTGCATGAAGTGCAGAGTTGTGTGTATAAGGTGCATGAAGTGCAGAGTTGTGTGTATAAGGTGCATGAAGTGCAGAGTTGTGTGTATAAGGTGCATGAAGTGCAGAGTTGTGTGTATAAGGTGCAAGAAGTGCAGAGTTGTGTGTATAAGGTGCAAGAAGTGCAGAGTTGTGTGTATAAGGTGCAAGAAGTGCAGAGCTGTGTGTGTATAAGGTGCATGCAGTGCAGAGCTGTGTGTGTATAAGGTGCATGCAGTGCAGAGCTGTGTGTGTATAAGGTGCATGCAGTGCAGAGCTGTGTGTGTATAAGGTGCATGCAGTGCAGAGCTGTGTGTGTGTATAAGGTGCATGCAGTGCATAATTGTGTGTATAAGGTGCATGAAGTGCAGAGCTGTGTGTATAAGGTGCATGAAGTGCAGAGCTGTGTGTATAAGGTGTATGCACAGCAGAGTTGTGTGTATAAGGTGCATGAAGTGCAGAGCTGTGTGTGTATAAGGTGCATGAAGTGCAGAGCGGTGTGTATAAGGTGTATGCACAGCAGAGTTGTGTGTATAAGGTGCATGCAGAGCAGAGCTGTGTGTATAAGGTGCATGAAGAGCAGAGCTGTGTGTGTAAGGTGCATGAAGAGCAGAGCTGTGTGTGTATAAGGTGCATGCAGAGCAGAGCTGTGTGTATAAGGTGTATGCAGTGCAGAGCTGTGTGTATAAGGTGCATGCAGTGCAGAGCTGTGTGTGTATAAGGTGCATGCAGAGCTGTGTGTGTATAAGGTGCATGCAGAGCCGAGCTGTGTATAAGGTGCATGCAGTGCAGAGCTGTGTGTGTAAGGTACATGCAGAGCAGAGCTGTGTGTATAAGGTGCATGCAGTGCAGAGCTGTGTGTGTGTGTATAAGGTGCATGCAGAGCAGAGCTGTGTGTGTATAAGGTGCATGCAGTGCAGAGCTGTGTGTATAAGGTGCATGCAGTGCAGAGCTGTGTGTGTATAAGGTGCATGCAGTGCAGAGCTGTGTCTGTATAAGGTGCATGCAGTGCAGAGCTGTGTGTATAAGGTGCATGAAGTGCAGAGCTGTGTGTGTATAAGGTGCATGCAGTGCAGAGTTGTGTATAAGTTGCATGAAGTGCAGAGTTGTGTGTATAAGGTGCATGAAGTGCAGAGTTGTGTGTATAAGGTGCATGAAGTGCAGAGTTGTGTGTATAAGGTGCAAGAAGTGCAGAGTTGTGTGTATAAGGTGCAAGAAGTGCAGAGCTGTGTGTGTATAAGGTGCATGCAGTGCAGAGCTGTGTGTGTATAAGGTGCATGCAGTGCAGAGCTGTGTGTGTATAAGGTGCATGCAGTGCAGAGCGGTGTGTATAAGGTGCATGCACAGCAGAGTTGTGTGTATAAGGTGCATGCAGAGCAGAGCTGTGTGTATAAGGTGCATGCAGTGCAGTGTGTGTGTATAAGGTGCATGAAGAGCAGAGCTGTGTGTATAAGGTGCATGAAGAGCAGAGCTGTGTGTGTATAAGGTGCATGCAGAGCAGAGCTGTGTGTATAAGGTGTATGCAGTGCAGAGCTGTGTGTGTATAAGGTGCATGCAGAGCTGTGTGTGTATAAGGTGCATGCAGTGAAGAGCTGTGTATAAGGTGCATGAAGTGCAGAGCTGTGTGTATAAGGTGCATGCAGAGCAGAGCTGTGTGTATAAGGTGCATGCAGAGCAGAGCTGTGTGTGTATAAGGTGCATGCAGTGCAGAGCTGTGTGTATAAGGTGCATGCAGAGCCGAGCTGTGTGTGTATAAGGTGCATGCAGAGCCGAGCTGTATGTGTATAAGGTGCATGCAGTGCAGAGCTGTGTGTGTAAGGTACATGCAGAGCTGTGTGTGTATAAGGTGCATGCAGAGCAGAGCTGTGTGTGTGTGTATAAGGTGCATGCAGTGTAGAGCTGTGTATAAGGTGCATGCAGAGCAGAGCTGTGTGTGTATAAGGTGCATGAAGTGCAGAGTTGTGTGTATAAGGTGCAAGAAGTGCAGAGTTGTGTGTATAAGGTGCAAGAAGTGCAGAGTTGTGTGTATAAGGTGCAAGAAGTGCAGAGCTGTGTGTGTATAAGGTGCATGCAGTGCAGAGCTGTGTGTGTATAAGGTGCATGCAGTGCAGAGCTGTGTGTGTATAAGGTGCATGCAGTGCAGAGCTGTGTGTGTATAAGGTGCATGCAGTGCAGAGCTGTGTGTGTGTATAAGGTGCATGCAGTGCATAATTGTGTGTATAAGGTGCATGAAGTGCAGAGCTGTGTGTATAAGGTGCATGAAGTGCAGAGCTGTGTGTATAAGGTGTATGCACAGCAGAGTTGTGTGTATAAGGTGCATGAAGTGCAGAGCTGTGTGTGTATAAGGTGCATGAAGTGCAGAGCGGTGTGTATAAGGTGTATGCACAGCAGAGTTGTGTGTATAAGGTGCATGCAGAGCAGAGCTGTGTGTATAAGGTGCATGAAGAGCAGAGCTGTGTGTGTAAGGTGCATGAAGAGCAGAGCTGTGTGTGTATAAGGTGCATGCAGAGCAGAGCTGTGTGTATAAGGTGTATGCAGTGCAGAGCTGTGTGTATAAGGTGCATGCAGTGCAGAGCTGTGTGTGTATAAGGTGCATGCAGAGCTGTGTGTGTATAAGGTGCATGCAGAGCCGAGCTGTGTATAAGGTGCATGCAGTGCAGAGCTGTGTGTGTAAGGTACATGCAGAGCAGAGCTGTGTGTATAAGGTGCATGCAGTGCAGAGCTGTGTGTGTGTGTATAAGGTGCATGCAGAGCAGAGCTGTGTGTGTATAAGGTGCATGCAGTGCAGAGCTGTGTGTATAAGGTGCATGCAGTGCAGAGCTGTGTGTGTATAAGGTGCATGCAGTGCAGAGCTGTGTCTGTATAAGGTGCATGCAGTGCAGAGCTGTGTGTATAAGGTGCATGAAGTGCAGAGCTGTGTGTGTATAAGGTGCATGCAGTGCAGAGTTGTGTATAAGTTGCATGAAGTGCAGAGTTGTGTGTATAAGGTGCATGAAGTGCAGAGTTGTGTGTATAAGGTGCATGAAGTGCAGAGTTGTGTGTATAAGGTGCAAGAAGTGCAGAGTTGTGTGTATAAGGTGCAAGAAGTGCAGAGCTGTGTGTGTATAAGGTGCATGCAGTGCAGAGCTGTGTGTGTATAAGGTGCATGCAGTGCAGAGCTGTGTGTGTATAAGGTGCATGCAGTGCAGAGCGGTGTGTATAAGGTGCATGCACAGCAGAGTTGTGTGTATAAGGTGCATGCAGAGCAGAGCTGTGTGTATAAGGTGCATGCAGTGCAGTGTGTGTGTATAAGGTGCATGAAGAGCAGAGCTGTGTGTATAAGGTGCATGAAGAGCAGAGCTGTGTGTGTATAAGGTGCATGCAGAGCAGAGCTGTGTGTATAAGGTGTATGCAGTGCAGAGCTGTGTGTGTATAAGGTGCATGCAGAGCTGTGTGTGTATAAGGTGCATGCAGTGAAGAGCTGTGTATAAGGTGCATGAAGTGCAGAGCTGTGTGTATAAGGTGCATGCAGAGCAGAGCTGTGTGTATAAGGTGCATGCAGAGCAGAGCTGTGTGTGTATAAGGTGCATGCAGTGCAGAGCTGTGTGTATAAGGTGCATGCAGAGCCGAGCTGTGTGTGTATAAGGTGCATGCAGAGCCGAGCTGTATGTGTATAAGGTGCATGCAGTGCAGAGCTGTGTGTGTAAGGTACATGCAGAGCTGTGTGTGTATAAGGTGCATGCAGAGCAGAGCTGTGTGTGTGTGTATAAGGTGCATGCAGTGTAGAGCTGTGTATAAGGTGCATGCAGAGCAGAGCTGTGTGTGTATAAGGTGCATGAAGTGCAGAGCTGTAAGGTGCATGAAGTGCAGAGCTGTGTGTATAAGGTGCATGCAGTGCAGAGCTGTGTGTGTATAAGGTGCATGCAGAGCAGAGCTGTGTGTGTATAAGGTGCATGCAGAGCCGAGCTGTGTATAAGGTGCATGCAGTGCAGAGCTGTGTGTGTAAGGTACATGCAGAGCAGAGCTGTGTGTATAAGGTGCATGCAGTGCAGAGCTGTGTGTGTATAAGGTGCATGCAGAGCAGAGCTGTGTGTGTATAAGGTGCATGCAGTGTAGAGCTGTGTGTATAAGGTGCATGAAGTGCAGAGCTGTGTGTGTATAAGGTGCATGCAGAGCTGTGTGTATAAGGTGCATGAAGTGCAGAGCTGTGTGTATAAGGTGCATGAAGTGCAGAGCTGTGTGTGTATAAGGTGCATGAAGTGCAGAGCGGTGTGTATAAGGTGCATGCACAGCAGAGTTGTGTGTATAAGGTGCATGCAGAGCAGAGCTGTGTGTATAAGGTGCATGCAGTGCAGTGTGTGTGTATAAGGTGCATTAAGAGCAGAGCTGTGTGTATAAGGTGCATGAAGAGCAGAGCTGTGTGTGTATAAGGTGCATGCAGAGCAGAGCTGTGTGTATAAGGTGTATGCAGTGCAGAGCTGTGTGTATAAGGTGCATGCAGTGCAGAGCTGTGTGTGTATAAGGTGCATGCAGAGCTGTGTGTGTATAAGGTGCATGCAGAGCCGAGCTGTGTATAAGGTGCATGCAGTGCAGAGCTGTGTGTGTGTAAGGTACATGCAGAGCTGTGTGTATAAGGTGCATGCAGTGCAGAGCTGTGTGTGTATAAGGTGCATGCAGAGCAGAGCTGTGTGTGTATAAGGTGCATGCAGTGTAGAGCTGTGTGTATAAGGTGCATGCAGTGTAGAGCTGTGTGTATAAGGTGCATGCAGTGCAGAGCTGTGTGTGTATAAGGTGCATGCAGTGCAGATCTGTGTCTGTATAAGGTGCATGCAGTGCAGAGCTGTGTGTATAAGGTGCATGCAGTGCAGAGTTGTGTATAAGTTGCATGAAGTGCAGAGTTGTGTGTATAAGGTGCATGAAGTGCAGAGTTGTGTGTATAAGGTGCATGAAGTGCAGAGTTGTGTGCATAAGGTGCATGAAGTGCAGAGTTGTGTGTATAAGGTGCAAGAAGTGCAGAGTTGTGTGTATAAGGTGCATGCAGTGCAGAGCTGTGTGTGTATAAGGTGCATGCAGTGCAGAGCTGTGTGTGTATAAGGTGCATGCAGTGCATAATTGTGTGTGTAAGGTGCATGAAGTGCAGAGCTGTGTGTATAAGGTGCATGAAGTGCAGAGCTGTGTGTGTATAAGGTGCATGAAGTGCAGAGCGGTGTGTATAAGGTGCATGCAGAGCAGAGCTGTGTGTATAAGGTGCATGCAGTGCAGTGTGTGTGTATAAGGTGCATGAAGAGCAGAGTGTATAAGGTGTATGCAGTGCAGAGCTGTGTGTGTATAAGGTGCATGCAGAGCTGTGTGTGTATAAGGTGCATGCAGTGAAGAGCTGTGTATAAGGTGCATGAAGTGCAGAGCTGTGTGTATAAGGTGCATGCAGAGCAGAGCTGTGTGTATAAGGTGCATGCAGAGCAGAGCTGTGTGTATAAGGTGCATGCAGTGCAGAGCTGTGTGTATAAGGTGCATGCAGAGCCGAGCTGTGTGTGTATAAGGTGCATGCAGAGCCGAGCTGTGTGTGTATAAGGTGCATGCAGAGCCGAGCTGTGTGTGTATAAGGTGCATGCAGAGCCGAGCTGTGTGTGTATAAGGTGCATGCAGTGCAGAGCTGTGTGTGTATAAGGTGCATGCAGAGCAGAGCTGTGTGTGTGTGTGCATAAGGTGCATGCAGTGTAGAGCTGTGTATAAGGTGCATGCAGAGCAGAGCTGTGTGTGTATAAGGTGCATGCAGTGCAGAGCTGTGTGTGTATAAGGTGCATGCAGTGCAGAGCTGTGTGTGTATAAGGTGCATGCAGAGCAGAGCTGTGTGTGTATAAGGTGCATGCAGAGCCGAGCTGTGTATAAGGTGCATGCAGTGCAGAGCTGTGTGTGTAAGGTACATGCAGTGCAGAGCTGTGTGTGTATAAGGTGCATGCAGTGCAGAGCTGTGTGTGTATAAGGTGCATGCAGAGCAGAGCTGTGTGTGTATAAGGTGCATGCAGTGTAGAGCTGTGTGTATAAGGTGCATGCAGTGCAGAGCTGTGTGTGTATAAGGTGCATGCAGTGCAGAGCTGTGTGTGTGTATAAGGTGCATGCAGTGCAGAGCTGTGTGTATAAGGTGCATGAAGTGCAGAGCTGTGTGTATAAGGTGCATGAAGTGCAGAGCTGTGTGTGTATAAGGTGCATGCAGAGCTGTGTGTATAAGGTGCATGCAGTGTAGAGCTGTGTATAAGGTGCATGAAGTGCAGAGCTGTCTGTGTATAAGGTGCATGCAGTGTAGAGCTGTGTATAAGGTGCATGAAGTGTAGAGCTGTGTATAAGGTGCATGAAGTGCAGAGCTGTGTGTGTATTAGGTGCATGAAGTGCAGAGCAGAGCTGTGTGTATAAGGTGCATGCAGAGCAGAGCTGTGTGTATAAGGTGCATGAAGTGCAGAGCTGTGTGTGTATAAGGTGCATGCAGAGCAGAGTTGTGTGTATAAGGTGCATGCAGAGCAGAGCTGTGTGTATAAGGTGCATGAAGTGCAGAGCTGTGTGTATAAGGTGCATGAAGTGCAGAGCTGTGTGTATAAGGTGCATGCAGAGCAGAGCGTATAAGGTGCCGCAGGCCGCCAGATGTGCCGTCCTGCCGGAGCACAAACATCTCTATCACCTGTCACCCAGAGAGCACTACATGTAAGTGCACGGCCGCACTGATCACATGGCCATGACATCAGCAGAGGTCCTCTCCCCCAGTAGGATTGCCATCTCTCCTCCTCCTCCGGCTGCTCCTGTACGTGTGTGTCAGTGTGCAGCCGCTGCCTCCTCCGCCCTCCCCGCTCTGCTCCCTGTTATTCTGGCTATTGTGTATAATCCGCGCGCAGCCGCCTCACTCTAATCAAGAAGATTAGAGATTCCTGCGCGCCCGGAAATCCCAATTCCCCCCCTGCTCCCCCGCCCCCCCCTCGCCCCACTCCTGCCCCCCATCCTAATTACCCTCCTCCCCCTCCTCTCCAATGCCCCTTCCCCGGACTTCCCCGTCTATTCCCTGTCCCCGTCCCAGCTCTCGCAGCCCGCTGCTCTCCTCCCCCTCTCATCATGTCTCTCCTCCTCCTCTGTGTCTCTCCCAGGACGTCGGCTGATCCGGGGCCGCCAGGGAAGGGCTTGGGGCTGCAGGAAGGGAGCTGGAGCTCCGGCGGTGGCCTGGCTGCTCTTGTTTTGTATTAAAATGAGGAGGAGGAAGAAGAAGCTGCAGCAGCCAGAACCCCTTCACCTACCCGGAGAGCAGCAGTAGCGGAGAGCTCGGCGGTGGCGGCAGGAGGAGGAGGAGGAGGGATGAGTCAATACAACTAATAATTTAATGGGGACACAGCGAGGCTGAGAGACAGAAGCGAAGCAGCAGCTCTGGACACAATACACAGCAGCCCCCAGCGGAGCAGCACAACTCCCATCCTCTGCCCATTGTCACTCCACCATTGGCAGAAACTACTGAGCACTTCTTCTCCTTCAGCCTGTGATCCTCCTCCCTCCCCCTGCTCTCACTTTCCTCACTTGTCTTTTCTTCCATTTATTGTTATTATTTATTTATTTCCCCCCTCCCCTCCCCCCATCAGTGTGATCAGCTCCCACCCCTACCTCCCATCTACTTATACATACACCTGTCAACTACTCCCAGCTCCAATCTCCGGCTTATCGCACATCCTGGAAGAAACTTTGCTGCTTTTTAATTTTTTTATTTATTGAATGGACTTGGCGATAGCTCCGTGTTATCCGCCACCCCCCTCCCCTTTTCCTATACTTGATCATCTCCATCTTCTGATGTGCCCCCTGTTGTCACTATGCTGGGGCTTGATTTGATTGCAAGCTTCTCGGACTCGTCCCCTGACTGACCCAGTGACTGCTCCAGCTGCTGCTTCTTCCTCTTCTGAGCATCTCTGATCATTCATCTACTTTTGTGATCTGAACAGTTTCCTCCTCACATCAGACTTGTCCTCCCCTCGCACGTTTTGTTCATCGCTGCTCGATCTAGATTATTATTTTATTATTTATTTATATTTTTTTTTATTTTGCTCCTCCATATTGGGGAAGAACATAAACATAATCGTATAGAAGAGAGGAATCCTGGGGTGCTGCTATCGAGAGGCGAGATTTTCCTTTTATATGTTGCGGGGCGGTGAGTATTGTTCCCAGTATGTGCGGGTGTGTGTGTGTTGTTGTTGTGTTGTGTTACTGTGTAGCACTTTTGCTTCTTTGTCTCTTCAAAAGGTCAAAGGGAAATCCTGGCCGGGATTGTGGACTGGAGGCTGCAGCAGGCTTCTCGGTAACTTCCCAGGCTTCCTGTGTCTCCTGGGACTTTGGAGTGTCGTCGATGCCCTGTCACTGTTGTGTGTGTGGAGTGACAGCGACGACGTGGAAACTTTTTCCCCCCTTGGTCTCACAGTCGCTCTTTCCAGCCAGCATTTATTGATTTCCCTGATTCGCCCTTTTCCCCTTGTGACCCTTTTGTTTTATTTTATATATTTTTTTAGGATACGTGTCTTGTGTACATACAAACACGCCTCTTCTTTATATATACACAGTAGTAATTATATGATTCATCTAGACTTCAGTAGTCATTAACTCCGTGTGTCATTTCCACTTTTGACCCAGACGCCTTACAAGTCAGTGAACCCTAGACATCTTGTCTTAGATGTATGGATGACGTCCTGGGAGACTGTCCTGCAAAAGTCCTGGCAGAAATGTTTTAAATCGGGTTGGAGAAATATTAATCACTTGTTTTGGATCAGAATTGCTACTTGGGTTCTAATTCATAAACATTTCTGTTCCAACTTTTCGAAACAAAGTGTTGTAGAGCTCGACCATAATGTGCGTAACTTTTTATCTCAAACTTTTAGACCCAAAATGTATTTGCTAAGATTCTCACATTAAAATCGGAAGTAAAAAAATGTTTGCATGAATGAATTGCCGAAAATGTCATCTTCCTGTGTCTGTGGACGAATCCTGAGATGTTGTGCTCCATTCTTGTCTTGTTTTTGTTTCTGTGGGTTCTTCTTATGTTGTTGGGATCCAGGTAGATTCCTTGAGATTGAAGCTTTATAGTCGCCCCCCTCCTCCTGTCCTATTATTGCAGTGAATGGGTTAAGAAGGAAGAGGCTCTGGCTGACAGGAATAACTACAGATAATAGTCACCGCCTTGTGCTGTCATTGTGGGTGCGCTCTGCTCATCATTATTTGTAACTGAGATCTTGGTGAACTTTAGCCCTGGGCACGGTGCTTTCAATGGGGAAATTAGATGTTTTCTGGATGTTTGGTGCAGAGTTTGACGCTGATGTGGGAATTCTGCATCTCGAGGAGTAGACTGAGCTGTGTGTATGAATGCTACACCAACTAAACATGTCCCAGTAGTGAAGGGACCTCAGACACCCACATGAACTACTATAGGATTGTTACCATCGCATGTTATATTTCTAGATACATCATTGAGATATGGTGCTGATCTGACTTAGTTCATTTAGGAGATATATACTGATATCTTATAGAACTCTAATTCAATGTAAGATGTAAATTCTTAAGAATTGGTTATATGTTTTTTTTTTCTGCACATAAAGGGATAAGATACATATATCCGATTATTGGAGAAATAGTTCTTAGTGGCTCTGAAGCTGAGAAGTTGTAGTTGGACTTTCTATGGACTTGAAAGACCGATGTAGTTCTTAGGTGATACAAGGAAGTTTGGAGGTCATAGGGCTCATCACTTAGTTTCTCATGCAGTGACCAATAGGAGTTGTTCGCGGATAGAATATAGTATATTGGATATTGTATTGAAAAACGTGTTTTTTAACCATAAGAAGTTCCTTGTGTCTTGTAACTTTCTCTGACGTTCTCTTACGTTCCTTTGATAATTTTTGTGAGAGGGCCCCTGGGGACGTCCTGACAGCAGGTGCCTGTGTAGATGTGAGGTTATGGCTCGGAGTGAACGTGCTGATAGTAGTCATGAGCAGTGAAGAATTACAGACCCTAGTTAAATAGTTTCCGGGCCATCTAATCTCACAGGTGTTTGTTCTGCTTGTCCATAGAGACCTTTCTGTAAGTTATATACTTTGGACCATATACTTTTACTGTTTCACTTTGTAATTAATGAAAGACAACTTAGGTAAACTTAGATGTCATAAGTTCCTACTGTCAGCTAAAAATGTCAGATCTGATAAAATTAGAATCTAATATCCCTGGCATTAGATTCTTAGTTCTATCGATTTGCATGCCAACTAACACTGAAAGTCGTAACATAGAGATATCATAGGTTCTTGGCTCAAAACACTCTCTATCCTATACAAAACTTAAGCGAATATCGATAAGGACCAGCTTTACAGGTGTTCCTAAAGGACTGGGCTGGCTCTTGTCTTAAGGTGTACGTGCAGCAGTAAATCGCCCAGTGCTGCCTATAATTCCGGCCATGTATATCAATGTATGTTTATACAAGTTAAATTGGTTATGGCGTTTTTTTTCCCCGGCAGACAAGCATGCCTCGTTGATTTATAAATACTCGTGTTTTTTTTTTTTTTTTTTTAATTGTGCCAGGTGATCCTTAGAGGCGGGACTGAGCATGGATCATTCGAACGAGACAACTCAGGGGATAGAACATTCAGAAATGTCTAACAATGTAAGCGATCCAAAAGGTCCGCCAGCCAAAATAGCCCGCCTTGAGCAGAATGGAAGTCCTCTAGGAAGAGGAAGAATTGGAAGCACAGGAGCAAAAATGCAAGGGGTGCCACTTAGACACTCTACACCTATGATGAGGTCCGGTCACAGAAAAGGTAATATTCTTCATTTCTCATCCTCAATTTTAGGTGAAGGAGAAACTGCTGCTGAATCCTAGGATTTTTCTCCAGACCAGTTGCAACGTCTTTCCTATTAGAGTCCTTTAAATTTTTTCTGGTGTTTTTTTTTGGATTTTTGGCTTATGAAGTTGCCACTTGATCAGGTATAATACATGCTCTATTATTGTTTTAATGCTTTTATTCTTTGTTATTTACTGTTCTTTTACTTCTATTTTGTATATTACCTAGTTCAACACCGCTAAACTCGATTATGGTTATATAGTATTGTCCCGAGTCCTTACTTTTAAGCAACCTTGAGGAAATCAGGTCTCATACTTTTATTTGTTTATTTATTTAAAATAAAAACAAACAAACAAAAAAGAATTCTTTAGCTAAAGTAGATGTTTTTCTTTTTACTCCTGGAATGCACTGTGCTTTATTTTCAGACAACTGATAATTTTTGAGTACATAGTAGAAGGCAATGGAATTTCATTGTACTCCAAGTGTAACATTTATCATACAATCCTTCATTTTGCATTCAGTTTGGCGAAAACAAAGCATATATTGATCCTAAAATGAACAGACACAGCAGTTGGTATTGTTAGATCTCTATCTATTAAAATGGAAAAACAGCACTTCAGCAAATTCTTTGGCCTCTGTTCATGATTACCCTATTTATTGATTGTTTGCCAAGAATGTATGCATCTTAAGAAAGCCAGGGTAGAACAAGCATTAAAAATATAATTTATTATGGCTTTTCAAGGCGAGCGCATTAATATTGTACCAAAGAGCTGGAGAGAGGCTATAGGAGAGGACTTTCTGACGCCTGCAAACATATAAGTTCTATAAATTCCTAAATAGGAGATTTCCGCTGTCTCTGGTACTATGTGATATTTGCACAGTTCACTTTATTGCCAGGACAATTTTAAACAAGGATTCTACAGACTTGCACTGCTCCTCATGCAGACTTGTTGTTTACATAGAGTCATAAATGTTCAGCAAAAGCCCTTGCAGTGCCTTCAGGTTGAAATCATCCTGTATTTTTAGCCCTGACCAAAGCTTTCCTCTTTTTTAATGTTGGACAGTTATAAAGTTGCTGCACTGGGAGGTTGAGCCAAGTGTTAGATCAGAAGGGAAGCGGTTGTGTGACAGTTCTGCTGTATAATGCTCGTCACTTGACCAAAGGAGTTGCTGAAAGACGTCAGTGTATGTATGGGAGATATGATAGAAGATAGGTGTCGCATCCCCTCTTAGAAGTTCCGACCTCTGCTGATCAGTATACTGTTGACGAGGGAGAAATCCGATAATTGCCTTCTGCACATTTGTCAGTAAAGCTCCTAATGGCTTTGAGCTATGTCACATCTATGTATTTCTATACAATGAGTTGTAAGTTTCGAGCGCAGGGAGCCTTTGCATTGAATAGATGGTAATCTACTCCTCTGTGCCAGCAAAGAACAAATGAGTGACTTGTATAAGGTCGCAAGGAGAGTTCACATAATGAATTGAGCTCCCCTCACCCACTTCAAAGATAGAGGAATCCCCACTTAGCTACTCCTTCAGAAGAGAATAGCTACAGTCTTCCTACATGTTGAAAGAATTTTCTAGATGTTAACCTATTGCGCACCAAACTGGACCATGGAGCGCAGCAGTATAGCAAGCCCCGGATTGCGTATGTGATTTCTTTTTTTTTTTTTTTTTTTTGCAACTATGTAGCTTGTGTTTGAGATTTCTGTGATTGTCATTTATGATCTAGTTGGAACAGGCACATGTGTATGGATAGTGGTGTGGCGTCTCCTCTCTCTAAGTCTCTTGTATGACATACCTGTAGTAAGATATCCTTGAGCTAAGGGAAGGTCTGGGCTCGACTAGAGCAAGATCATTGGATGATTTATTCTATATGTATTGATAAACAAAACGATTTGTTACTTTTCAGGTGATATACCCTATTATCTGTTATGCACATGGGATACTTTGCAAAATATTTCCTTAAGGCTATCTTATTCGTAGGTTGTATCTGAGTGAAGCAAATATTTACTGTCAGAATCGTAAGGTTAATAGAATAGATTTTTTTTTTTCGTTTTCATATTGTCATATATAATTTTGGGCTTTTTTTCACCTTGATGCTGAAATTATTTTGATCGAACATCAGATACAATTTCCACCTTCAGAACATACAGTTGACACTTAGGTGGATGACATCTTTATTTTCATTCTTAGAAGTCACGCTCTTTTTTTTTTTTTCCAGTCAGTTTTCTATTCAGTTATGTCTAACTAACTAATTTAGCTTTTTGTTATTATTATTGTATGCTATTATTCTGTTGTTACTTTGTAGTTGTTATTTTGTATGTTGTTACTTAGTTGTTTACTGTTATTTTGGATGTGGTTGTGCACAGTATGGTTACTGATGAACGTTTTGTACCCCCTATCCGTAGGAAACATGCTTCCAGTTTTCTGTGTCGTGGAACATTATGAAAATTTCATTGAGTACGACTGCAAAGAAGAACACGCAGAATTTGTCCTGGTTAGGAAGGACATGCTTTTCAACCAGTTGATCGAAATGGCACTGCTCTCCCTTGGATATTCTCACAGCGCTGCTGCCCAGGCCAAAGGTGAATAGAAAAGTCATTAGAAAAAAAATACATATTTTTTCTTATCTTTTATTATTTCCATCCTGTTTTTTTTCTCTTCCTTAAATATATATATATATATATATATATATATATATATATTTGTAGCAAAATTCTAAAAAAAGATGTGGCTAGTTGTAAGGGACTTCAGATGTTATCACTGACTCATTAGCATGCCTATTGACCTTAATAATATGGTCCACTGAGAATCTAGGGAGAAATGCTGAGCATATCTGAGCAGATGGAATGCTGAGAGTCAATTTGCATTTATGACTGAATACCTAGACGTGTTTCCTTGTTCAGTTTTCAGATTTTTGCTATTATTTCGGCAGCGTCACTTGCTGCTGACTATTTTGAAAATGTTTAAAGTGTGAAATTGTTGAAGCTTTAGTTTCTCCAAATTTATGATGTGCAAATGTTAGTATTTCTTTACTTGTTAATTTATGCAGGTTAACATCTATACGTTGCTTTCTTAATCTGTTACATAGTAATATTTGCCCATTATGTATTATTGGGATGTGTTCATTTTTTTTTCCCCCCCGTTACGCTATGTTTGTATTTTCGTTCTCTTCTATGTCACTAATTGGGGCTGTCACTTTGTCCTCATGGTTTAGGGCTAATCCAGGTGGGTAAATGGAATCCAGTTCCACTCTCCTGTGTGACAGATGCTCCCGATGCAACTGTAGCAGATATGCTCCAAGACGTGTTTCATGTGGTCACCCTGAAAATACAGCTACACAGGTGAGTCTTAGCTGGAATCACAAGTGCTTCGTTCATTGGCAGCAGCAGATGTGTAATATTGCCGTATCTCTGCGTTTAATGAGGGCGGTCAGAAACCAAAAAGCAAAGTGGAAAAGAAATCTAAAGTAACATTGTCACTTTGACAATGTTTTTTTTGTTGTTTTTTTTTCTTGCTATATGTACTGAATTATATTTAGTCAATTAATTCAATACATGTATTACAAATTGGTGTTTTACATAAAATGTACTTAACAGAAAAATACTTTGCATATCCTGTACCATGCCATCTGGGTATGTTCTGCGAAAGAATGACTTCACCCTTCTTAATGTAATCTGGTATGTCATTCTTTTTTTATTTTGTTTTTATGTTTTTTTTTTTTTTTCTTTTTTTTTTTTTTTTTATACTCCAATGGCGATTGAAGGGAAAGAAAATGTTCTTAAGTCTGTTTCTCATGATCAGTTGTGAGAAGGCATTGCACCTTAAATTGTTTCACCAAGCGCATCAGAGCAGGAAGGTAGAAGTAACATGCAAAAATAGTCGCCACATGCAGCTGATGTATAATTCATGCATCAATACAGCAGATGTGTTGTATAAAGTAATTAACTAATCGGAACAATCAGGAGACCGAGAGCAATCTCCAGATGCATCTGCTTGATGCGCAAAATGAAATCTGTCTGTCTTAAAGGAATGTTCTGCAGCAGGATGCAATCTTATAATAATCCTTTCTCTAATCTGTCTCTAATAGTTGCCCTAAACTTGAAGACTTACCTCCTGAACAGTGGTCCCACATAACCGTACGCAACGCTCTGAAGGACTTACTGAAAGATATGAACCAGAGCTCACTAGCTAAGGAATGCCCTCTATCACAGGTATTGGGATTTAACATTATTGACAAGCGATAGTCTTGTCACCAGTCCAAAAAACTGGCGTGACTTGTCTGGTAATTGTATTCTGCTTTGCTGTCCCTTCCAGCACTTGTCCTTAGTGTCGTACAGCGGTTCCTAATGCATGATCTCATCTCACCTGCAGTTCCTCTCCAGCACTGTGATGTAATTGCCACTGTACACTAGTGTTACATGCTGTCCACAATAGGAGGAAAACGTCTTGTACAAATGTCTACACCCAAGCGATGAATTATGCATGCAGCTAAGGGGGGGAAAAAAGTGCGAAAAGATTCCTCTTGGGACACGGAATAATTACAAGCAACACAATTAGAATCCTGTCATATAATCTAATTAAAATATTCTAGTAATACAATTAAACCATTGAAATCTGGCATTTTAAATACTGATCTTGAAGGACTTGGTGGTGTATTTCAGCAGGGTCACTTTTGCCCTGAGAGTCACTTTTTTTTATATTGTTGCTTAGTTTTCTCATCTCCATTTATTAAATATGTTTACTAATAATTACCCTTTGTTACTTCTGGTTGGTTATGTTTTAAGACTGGTATGCATATTTTTGTTTATATTTAAACATTTTTATATTTTTGTATAACAGTTATGTTGTTGAATCTGCGCTGTTGCCCTTCTGCCATCTTTCCCTATAATCTGATGCTGCAGTATCTTGGCGTTTGGAGCTGGCACCATCAGATTTAGCATTAATATTCCGATTTAATGTGATATCTATTCTGCTCAATGGAGTATAGGGATGAATTTGGTTCTTTTATTTTGAGCCATTTTTCTTATTCACAATATAAAATTTTTCTTTTGTTTTTTCTGTTATCTTTTTTCTGAATAGCTTAACACGTCCCCATTTCATAGAGATGTATTGTTAGTGGTTTTGTCCAGTTGGTTTGCTGCACAGTTATTTTTCTTTTGCTCCAGTCTTGTGGCTTCTATTCAATAATTGTTGGACTGGAAAGAATCGAAATTCTTTTCACCGTTTTACAATCCGTTCATTTCTGCGTTTACTTCGCTGCCACGTTTGTACAGTGCACAGCCTTGTAGGTGTTCACTGTAGCTGCTACCTGCAGATAGGACGAGTTCCATCTTTTTTTTTTTTTTTTTTTATAAACACTAACACATAAAAAAAAAAAAATTAAAGAGACAACATTTCGAAAGAAAAATCCCCCTCCCCTTAACTGATTATATGCAGGTAAAATCCATTCTCATGACAAGCAAAACATATTTAAATATTTTTTTTTTCTTTTTTATTATTATTGTTACTCTTGAGTATTGGACTGATTTATAAAGGAGTATGCAAATGGTGGTCTCTTTGAATATGCGTTCATTAATATTTTCCATAATTAAAGCTCTCTTTTGATCATAATTTTTAGGTAAATGATTGAACTAGTTAAGTCTCTTAATTTCTTATTGTTTTCTATTTTTTTCAGACATAGAAGCTGTTGCTTTAAGCTAGGACCACTAATAAGGATTATTGGAAAATCCTAGAAAAAAAAAAAAAATATATATATATATATATAATTTATAGTAAATTTATAGTTTGGCTCTACTATGAATTCTTTATACTGTTTATAAGATTAGATTTTGTCTAGAAAAATTAAATTGTATAAAAATTTGGACATGGATTTAGCATCCTGTCTAATGGGGTATTTGGCCATTACTATTTGTGTAAACAAATCTGCGGTCTAGGTCTTTGGGGGTAAAATTTTAAGTATACAGTTATTAGTGTATGGAACCATTTTAAGGTTTGCAGTATTGCCAAAGTGCTGAGAAGTAATGCCATTTTTTTGTGTTTTTATCTGCCTGGATTCTTTATGGCCAGCCTTTTTACATTGCTTTGTCTTTGAGAATATGGTATTGAAAAGTGAAAAAGTGAAGTAGTAATTACTGAAGTGATTGTATGGGTTATTTATAGGGCTTATGGTCTTGTTTCATTAATAATATATGATTAGATTAAATATATTTCCCTTTAGGGATTATTGTTACCATCATCGCTTTGGACTATGTTTTGTTGAAACCCTACTATCTCATTTCAGTTGCATTTCCATTACAATACTCTTTGCAGATAGGAGCAGAACTGCCCTCTTGCTTTTGCAACCACAACATATTTAACTTGCACACCCTGTACATTGAAGCGATACATCTCTGCCTGAATTGCCTTCATCTATTCATATAGTCATCCATACATTCACTTAATGATACGTGAGGATCAGATTTCTCTTCTCTGGGAAACTTTAATGGAAGGAAAATTACAGTGCATTTTCTAAAACAGTAGGGCGATAGAATTTAGCTAGATTCTGCATTAGGTCACCAACAAACAGGTTGAACAAAAACTTTCCCCTATCTGACTGACATGTCCTATCAAAACCAATGCGGGTTAATGGAGATGGATACATAGATCTTTAACAGATATGACTTAATGGATTCATGCAGTTCCCAAGACTAGAACAATGACAAAATAAGTTGCATACATTTATACAAATCTATGTTGCTGTAACCTTTCCCAAAATAGAGAATATACCTTTTTGCACCTTAAATAGCACTAATGTATTCTGCAGTGCTCTATGCAGACTTTTCTTCTCTTTAGCTGGGACATAATCCAATAGATACACATTAGGGGCAATTTCAAAGCTAGGCAAAAATAAAGGAGACCGGAGAAAACTAACTATTCAGATCTTGGCGATTATCTGATTTGGACCCAGGACCCCAGTTGTACAAGACATCTGTGCTAACCACTGAGCCACCACACTGCCCTACATTAAACCTTTTTACAGATAGCAAACCCATATTCCCCTCATTACTATTGTAAATGGGGTTAATCATTCTTTTTTTGTTTGCCTTATTTTTTTTTTTTTTTTTACAGTTCGATATAAACATGGGAAAAGTATTATTCTAGCCAGATAAAACGTTCCTGTACACTTGCTAAGCCTGACTTTAGAACATTCATTAAAATAATGTTTGCTTTTGTATTTTACAATTACAGTCTCCTTCCCCATCAGCGGTGTAATTATTGCTGATAGGTATTTATGCTTGTTGGGGTGAGTATAGGTTTAGCTCAACTTCACTGAACAATGCCTTTTCCACCAGTCTTTAACATGGGTAACATTTACGTCTAAGTATAGGCATGTATGTGTTGAAGGAAACTAGCTCATCACATTTGTGGCTGCAATGTTATTTTTTTTATTTTTAATTTATTTTCCCCCTTCTTACTCAAACAAAGCTTTAGCCATTTTCCCCAACTTGTGGCTCTCAAGTTGAAAAATTACAACTCCCCTCAGGCCTGGATAAAAGAAAAAAAACTCCAAGAAAAGGCGCTATCCCATATAAAATAAAAGTGACTATTATATTAACATAACCGTACTTTATTAAATTAAAAGACAGTCAGCCAATACATCCATGAGCAAGACGCGTTTCGGGTATAATCTTACCCTTTTTTTAATTGCAGATGATCATGCCTAGATAGTCTTTGACTGCATGAGCATAATGGGAGTTGTGGTTTCGCAACATAAGTTAGGGAGCAATAACACTGTTTATCTTCGCCACATCTCTTCTATTACAACAGTTTTTTTCCTTTTATAGTCCAGTTTTGGACAATAAAAAATGCATGTGAACACACCCTGTATAGCAAATGCAAGGACCTAATGAATTACTCATGAGAATTAAATAAAATGATTAATATTAACAAGTAATGAACAGTACTGGGGGAGATTTATCAAAACCTGTCCAGAGGAAAAGTTGCCCAGTTGCCCAATGCAACCAATCAGATCACTTCTTTAATTTTTAACAAGGCCTTTACAAAATGAAATGAGCAGCCTGATTGGTTCCTATGGGCAACTGGGCAACTTTTCCTTTGCACAGGTTTTGATAAAGGTGCACATTTACATTGAAGGTCATGCTTTCTGCACCTTTTTTGGTCTTCTGTGTACGGCAGTCATCCCCTTGTAGCACGGCAGCTGTTGCAAAACTACAACTCTCATCATGCCCCCTGACAGCCTGCAAAACTCAGAGTTGTCGTTTTGCACCAGCAGGTTTGGGAACATTGGTATACAGCAGTGTTTCCCAACCAGGGTGCCTCCAGCTGTTGTAAAACTACAACTCCTAGCATGCCCGGACAGCCTTCGGCTGTCCGGGCATGCTAGGAGTTGTAGTTTTGCAACAGCTGGAGGCACCCTGGTTGGGAAACACTGGTATACAGCATTGACTCAATATGGCCCGTAGAATGTGTACAGTTTACACCCATGTCGTGCCGCAGCATGAAGGTTATAAAGGTGCAAATACCCTTGTGGAGACAGAACAGTGCTTGTATTGTGTGTAATATCCATAAGTCACATAGTTTGCATTCATATATGGAAACATCTACATATACAGTTTTCAAGCATTTGTTTATGGGCAATATTTCTTGACTTATTGCCCTGAGCTGTCACTGTTTGTCATACAAGGTAGTATAGTTTTTTTTTTTTTTGTTGTTTTTTTTTTTTTCTTTTACACATCCAAATAACTCCCCGGTATGAATGATCACGTGTACGTTGTAGAAATTTGTAGCCACACAGATGGGGAAAGTATCGACGCCTGTGATCCAGGAGAAATATTGCTTTTTGTAATGTCCAGATTACACTGTTTAAACAGTTTTGACATCTGTTTTAAATTTTTTTTTATTTTTTTATTTTTTTTTGGAAGGGAAGAAGTCTTTGCTAAGAACCATTTTGCAAAGTGTTCTCCATTTCAGCCTTTCTTTTACCTGTATTATGAAAGCAGATGGTCTGCATGTCTCTTGAATATTTATAACTATCGAAAACAATCTCTTGCTATTCACCCTTAGGCTTATGAGATGTCAGGACTGTTCTGGTTGGGAAAAAATCATCTTGGGTGTTTACAGAGAGAGGATTACATTAAGCTGAAATGACTATACATTTTCGAGTTTAATATTTGTCCATCAGCTGTTTAATCGTATTTAGATAATTGTGTAAATAAGTTGTTTCAGTCATTGCCCTCTCTACTTTATAGAGCTGGAAATCTTTAAACACTAGTAAACCAGATTTGTCAATATTTTCTTTTTGTTTGTTATTTATTTATTTTTGCTTCCTGAGCAGAATAATAAAAAATCCCGCAATATTCTTTGTCTGCTTGTGATGTATGACATCCGTTTTATCACAGACTGCTCCATCCATACATTATCCAGTTCAGGTTAAATACGGTGGAAAATAAGCGAAAAATAAGTTCCTGTAGCGCATAGAATGTGTTATTGAGGAGGTACTTGATTGACAGTCCTGTGCTAAGGTAAGGGGCCATAAGACACATAGGCGGCCCCTTACCTGTCCTACCGCAGACCTCCATCCCTCTGTCTCTCAGAATCCATTATCGTGTTAACTTCCCTATCACGTTCCTCTTTGTAGAATTCAATAGGAAGTGTCCATGTTTACTTTCCCAAATCCTTACTGACGCTACTTTATTGCCAATACGGCAATACTTAATTTGGAATTAATACAACCCATACAAGCCATGTATTCTATTTTAAATCTTATTCTTGGGGCAGCATTAACTCCAATGTATGAAAGGGACCTCTGTTATTTTGCAGCTGCACTAAATGATGCTTTTTACTCAACAGGATCTTTAGCCATGGACATGTGTTTTCTATGACATGGCGCAGTTATTCCTTGTTTTTGCTTTGGCTTCTACTTTCCACACACCCATTGACTTCGGTGCGTGTCAAGAAAATCCTAATGTTAAAAACACAATCAGAACAGTCTTTATTGTCTGCTATATGTGAACAAGGCCTTATGGCCCTGAATTGTAACCAGTTCATTATATTTTATTTATTTTTAGATTTTTTTTTTGTTCTTTTTACTTTGTCGTTTACTTTCATGTACTATTTAATTTTTAAATGAAAATATAAATATATAATATAATATATATTTTTTTATTTCTGTAGATCATATAAACATGTCTTTATCCTGAACATTTTTATGATTCTGCAAATTAAATGACATTTTATACTTTGACACAACTTACTCTTTAAGCCTTATGTGTTTTTTTCCCCCCTTTTCTCTCTGTAGAGTATGATTTCTTCCATTGTGAACAGCACTTACTATGCAAATGTCTCAGCAGCAAAATGTCAAGAATTTGGAAGGTGGTATAAACATTTCAAGAAGACACGAGATATGATGGGTATGTACAGAAACACGTGTAGACAGGATTTTCTTTTTTTGTTTGTTTTATGAGTTATTACTAGTTTGAGGTTAGCCATTTGAGGACTGAATGTGAAGTATAGGGTATATGCTAAAATTTGTGAGAGTTGCGTAAACACTATAAAGTACTGTCGTAGAATGCCTGATTTGTATTAAGGTGAATATGAACCATAGGTTTGGCTTAGCATGCATGTGACCTCAATGGGGAGAGGGTATTAAGCTGCCGTCAGAATCCTGTGGGGGTGGGTTGTCTCCTGTGAAAACAAAGACTCAGACATATAAAATTTCAGCATGCATGATCTTTCTTTACTCCAATGTCTACTGTGGTTAGTTGACAGATTTGGCCGACGTTCATCTAATGTGTATGAGCGTTTTAGGCTTGACTCCATGGAGAATGTTCACTGACTTATAGCTCTTGTTCTATTTTACCGTTTACTATGTAGATGTTAGTATAGTCTTGGTCCATAGCTAATACATCTGTTTTCCTAAATGTCATCTTTTATGTTTAATAAACAATGGGAAGACCATTTACATCTGTATATTTCTGGAAAGTGCTGTAAAAACAGCTGTAAATATGTACAGTGGTTTGTAAAAATACATTTGCCAGCTATTTGCTTGGTTTTTGGGGTATACACGTGTTCAATAGATTTCTGTGGCATGTAAATTATAGTCCTCTTTGTTTCAGCGTTCTCATTTCAGTGTTGCCTTTCCAGTTGATTTGGCAAAGAGTAAAGTACTGAAATTGTCATTGCTTCGAGCAAATAAACTGCACGGCAATTGTAGAATTTACTAGTCCTTATAAGTGGTTTAAACTAGAGCCTAACTAGTTCCTTTGGAGGAATATAAGACAGTTCATGCCTCATATTCTGTTAATGGCAAATAAAAGTTATTACTTCAGCAAGTTTGACATAACAATTATTTAGCATAAACCCCCATCATTTTGGGATTCTTTGTTAAATTAGATATTAGTACTAAAAATATAATTGTGTAAACTGTAGGAATCACCACAGCAGATCTATCAGTGATTTCTACCATACCACAAACTCCACTATGGGAAAATGTTATTGATACTCTGCAGTTCCTCCCAAGTATGGAAGACTTTTGACCTGTCAAGTATTCTCCTCAGTGGGTGTCAGACTCCCATGATGGGTAGATCAAGAGCATTATAAAATCCTCATAACACATAGGGAATATGCCACTATGTTTTACTACCACAAACTGCTGTTATGACTGGATAGGGGAAAGCCTGCTGATTCTGATTATATATGTATTGTCCTCACTAGCATTCTTCTGCAGCCAGCCTTTAAAAAGGGCCCATGTGCTGATGATCGTAGTAGTCCTCTCCATTATATTGCTTGGAACTTAGTAATACATTTTTATACAGCACACTGGCCTTTGGAGAAAGCCAGTGAGTACCAGAAAAAAATATTGGATTTGGCATTCCTTCACCTATCCAACTGTTTGTCATAGGAAAACACCAAATTCCATTTTAAGGAAGTTCTGCAAGTACGTGGCCCATTTTTCATTCATCTAAATGGTGCCAAGATCTGCCCCTCAAAAAAGGGTACAGAACTTGCAGTTTGCAAGGAGTGGGCTGGTGCACATGGGTGTCATTCAAGATCTATATTGTTTATTTAACTTTACACTGTCTTGTGACATTGGAGTGTTGTGGACTTTTGCATGTTGTGTGGATTGAGGATTCATCCCACAAGGCACCCCTTCCTCATTTAGAACAGGAGTGGGATACCATTATTCCTATTGAATGCGAGATCAACCCCCTGCATACTAGCCATTATAGAGGTGTCACCACCTGGACCTCTACGATAAGCATCTTGCATGGCTTTACTGGAAAGGCTCTCTTATAGGTTGTTCCATATACGTACAAAGCATTTATAAACATAGATAAGTTGAACAAGGTTGTGCACATTATTTTGTGCAACATCTAGGGGGAGATTTATCATTGCTTTTAGAAAAAAAAATTTGTCTATGTTTTGGCGCAGTTCAGGTGCAAGTAGCATATTTTGAGACTTTTTGCACCTTTTGATATAGACAGTTTCACTCTTTTTGCCTACCCGTAGAATTTTTTCTTTTTGACCGTGCAGTGTTCAAATATTTGTCATTTGCGACTTTTGTCAAAAGTCGCTATTTTGTGCGCAACTGTACTTTTTTAGGCGCAAAGCTACACCACCTACCAGTAGGTATGAGAATAATTTCTACCTTCCACAGTTCAACCTTTAACCTCTTGTGGACGAAAGCGTCCCACTCCCCTTCTATGACACGCGCTCAGGAGCTGAGCGCAAATCATAGCTGGGTGGTCCTGGCGGCTATCTGCCACCAGGACCCATCTCAAATGCCAGACATCTACGATCACGGTGATGCCCAGCTTTAACCCCTTAGACACCGCAATCAAATTTGATTGTAGCATCTAAAATGCAAGTAAAAATGTCCCGGCAGCTCTGTGATAATAAGTAAAAACATCTAACCTGCCAAATTCAGTACCCGGGGAAAGTGTCTACTTCCCTCCCTCACAAGCGTCTAGAATAAGTGTATGTGGTAGAGCTTTTCCCACCACAGCAGAGCTGTGCAAAATTCATCATCCTGCTGCACCCTTTTGATAAATAAGATACACACTAGTCAAACCCACCAACCAAATAAACGTGGGAAAATAGCTCTACCATAGACATTCTTTGATAAATATGGGCCCTAGTCTTTAAAAGTCCTCCAAATCATATGTCCCTTTAATAAAATACTATCTCTGATAGAAAAATAGCAGATCACCGCACTATTCTATACACTTCATTCAGACACTGTTTCAAAACCATAACGCAGGTAATATCCAATATGCTGTAATCCCGTCTCCTTACCGGTATGTAGTGCTTCTACGTAATGCAGTAAGTATCACAATAAGCAGAGTCAAAGAAAGGAAAAAGTACGGAGCACTGACCGGTTAAACTTGCAGAAGGAATCTCTTTATTTTCTTCAACGGGTACAACATGTGCGGGGGAGCGGACTGCCAGGCAGTCCGCTCCCCCCGCACATGTTGTACCTGTTGAAGAAAATAAAGAGAATCCTACTGCAAGTTTAACCGGTCAGTGCTCCGTACTTTTTCCTTTCTTTGACTCTCCCTCTAATAAAATCATGTTATCTTTATGATAAGGCAGGGATCTGGGATCTGTTTATGATCCCTGTGTGTTACTCTGTTGTGGTCATATGCATCACTGCCTATGAGAATTAGTATGATATCTAGCACTGCCCGATACATGTTTGTTGACACAGTATAAATATGAAGCTATGGGAGCTTCGCTATGTCTGTATGTTAAGCAATTATTTATTATTATGTTTTTTTTCTATCTAATAAGGCTTGAACTTTGCCTCCAAAACTATCCCAAAGCAGAATTAATCAGATATGCTGCTCAATGCCAAAGTCTATTTTCAACCTGGCTCCTCATTTATTTGAACTTTTCAGATGCAAGGTCAGAGCCGTATTAATTCAATGACCATGCGGCCATTAAAAAAAAAAAAATAATTTCTCCTAATGTGCCAGATGCCAAATTTAAATCATATTTTTGGCCAATATAATGCAGCGTAATATGTTGATCATGTCGAGAGTCATATGTCACCGGAATGGCTTGGGTATCGTTTGTTCTATAATTATCCACCCAGCTTTGGTATAGTTTTACAATTCTACTTCTGTTTTACTATATGAGGAGAATGGTATTTGCTACTGTGTGATACAAGTGTGAGGGAGAATAACTGCAGTAGGCCTCGTGGTAAAACTCTGTTGTGGTCACGTTGTGATAGGTTCATGGCCTCAACAATCCGGTTTTTCTTATTTATGATCAGATTAAATTAAATAGAATATATATACATAAAATATAATATCCCTTTTGAAGTAAACAGAAATCTAGATCTTCCACAATATTTTTGTATCCTATTTTGTAATTATTTAGCATGTATTAATATATTGTTTTTCTTTTTTTTCTTTTTTTTTTTTATAGTTGACATGGAAGACCTGTCTGAAATATCTCAACAAAACACAAATCATGTGAACTATGGTCAGCAGCCTGTTCCCGGTAATACCCCCGAAAAGCCTTCATCTCCTGGACAGCATTCTCTCAGCGGTCAGACACCTGTGCGGACGCCGCTTCCCAACCTGCACCCAGGACTTGTATCTACACCTATTAGCCCTCAGTTAGTAAATCAGCAGCTGGTGATGGCTCAGTTATTGAACCAGCAATACGCAGTGAATAGACTATTAGCCCAGCAGTCCTTAAACCAACAGTACTTGAACCACCCTCCTCCTGTCAGTAGATCTATCAACAAGCCTATGGAGCAACAAGTCTCGCCCAACACGGAGGTGTCTTCCGATATCTATCAGTGGGTACGTGACGAATTGAAACGAGCAGGAATCTCCCAGGCAGTATTTGCACGTGTGGCTTTCAACAGAACTCAGGTAAATATACTGATGTTAATGTAACATTTAATGTTCAGTACTGTGGCCCGATCAGTAATGCCTAGAATAAATATTAGGCTCCAATAGATAACATCAGTAGAGTGTCTGCTCTTACCTTTCCGCCTCCTATCTGTCTGCAGTTTGCTTTCCTAGCCGATAAACAGATGCATAGAATATATGGCTGCTTGAGATGAGGTATACGATTAGATAAAATGAGTTGTGCATTTAGCATTGCTACTGCATAAGCATTTTGATAATTCTGCGTTGTAGAAGTAGTTATGACTCTGAAGTAGTCGCAGGAGTGTTTTCCTAACAGTAGCCAGGATCTTATTTACATTAGTCTCACAATGCAGGGTTAAAGACTATGTATTTTGGTTATAAAATATAATAATAAAAAAAAATAAAAATAAAAAATATCAACAAAGTTTTATGTGTACAATTCCAATAGAGAGCTGTGTGTTTCCAAGGTAACAGACAACAAACAAACCATGTGTAGTCTGATCCTGCAGTCCTGCCCCCTTTACTCCTTCTTAGGAAGCAAAGCAGGTATAGCTGCAGTATCAAGCTGCACAGGGTTAGGGTGGGTTCAAACTACGTTTTCTCCCATACGGGAGCGCATACGGCAGGGGGGAGCTAAAACCTTGCGCTCCCGTATGCCTTCGTATGCGCTCCCGTGTGTCATTAATTTCAATGAGCCGGCCGGAGTGAAACGTTCGGTCCGGTCGGCTCATTTTTGCGCCGTATGCGCTTTTCCCCCGGACCTAAAACTGTGGTCAACCACGGTTTGAGGTCCGGTCATAAAAGCGCATACGGCGCAAAAATGAGCCGACCAGACCGAACGTTTCACTCCGGCCGGCTCATTGAAATGAATGACACACGGGAGCGCATACGAAGGCATACGGGAGCGCGAGATTTTAGCTCCCCCCTGCCGTATGCGCTCCCGTATGAGAGAAAACGTAGTGTGAACCCAGCCTTAGTTTGTATATTATAACGAAGGAGACACACAGCACTAAAAAAAAGAGCTGTATGCATTCAGCTGTAGGATATATGTAATGGAGATTATGTGCACTTTTTTTTCAAATGCATTGAAATAATACAAGCATGTTGTGGTCACATTGTACTATGTATAAGCAGTGTTTGTCAACCAGTGTGCCTCCAGCTGTTGCGAAACTACAACTCCCAGCGTGTTAGGACAGCTAAAGGCATTGTTTGCATACTGGGAGTAGTAGTTTTGCAACAGCTGGAGGTGCACTGGTTGAGAAATACTGTTGTAAAGTGTTAATGTGCATTTAAGAAGAATTAAAATAAGGTTATATGAAACAAAAAAAGTGGTAGAGTTCCAGCACATTAAGAACATGACATGCTCATGGTCTGTCATGTGGTATTGCACTTGAGAATGCGGCATGGCTACGAAGAGTTAAAAATGTGCCACATTTATTGGATTTGGGACTATTCATTGTCCAAATATTGGTGTAGCTGTTCACCAGCCATGAGGCAGCAAAAATACAAGATAGATTTTTTTAATATACCCAGCTATGCCACCTGCATTTGTTATATACCGGTAGTGTGCATCATCCATTTCATTCTTAAAGACTATGGTCACGTTTGAAAGCATTTTTTTTTTTTTTTTTTTTTTATTATTATTATTTTTGCTTTGTAATTATTATGGTTCAAAAAAACCAAAAAAAAAAAAAAAATTCTCTTGTATCTCCTCCTTGGTTTCAAACATAATGCTGTGTCCTGTTCTCAGCCTGAACGGCTTCTCTCCTAAACAGTCTTGTAAATTGATTTATTACCAGATCAAAGGTCACCTTTAAGAGATAGGAGCTGTAAACAACCCGCCAGGCTGCTCCTTTGATGAGAATTTACTGTGTGAAACGGCATTACTATACGTGAAAACACGGAGGCAGTAGAAGTGGCACCTACCTCCATTTTTTTTTATACAGACCTATGGAAAATAATAAGAGCAAAGCAAACAAAATGTTTCTCAAATGTGTCCACAGCCTTGACATTTGGGCATTTTCCTGCATTATTCTTCTGTTTTGCAGCTGTTTAGTAAATGTTGAGACACGTGAGGTGTAATGCATGCACTTAAGATGGGGTCCAGTGCAAGGAGCACTGTAGAGTATAGGAAAAGGTAGGAATGAAGAAACATTGGGGGACATTTATCAATGTTTGCTTATATATTCCTTTTTTTAGTTATTTTTTTTCTTACATTTGTTTTGCTTGTGTGCGACTTATTTATCAACTGCTTTCAGCCTGTTGATACATTTCTTTTACGTAAGCAATTTTTTTTTTTTTTTTTGCTTTGGTAGTGTCTTTTTCTGCTCCATGTCTGAGCTGGAGTAAATTTAGTAGCTTTTTCCATGCAATGCGACTTTTTTGCGACTTTCGCACTTGATAAATCTCTTGATAAATCCAATTTTGCTTCGGTAAGCAAGATTTTTATTGTTTGCTTAGGGCACTGAACATGCAAAAAGTCGCAGAAAAAAGAGAGTAGTCGCACGTGCGACTTTTTTGCGACAATTTTAAGCAAAACAAACCTACTACCGTATTTTTCGCCATATAAGTCGGTGCGTCTTATACGGCGAATACACCCCTATCGCGGCGGTCCCTGCGGCCATCAACGGCCGGGACCCGCGGCTAATACAGGACGTCACCGATCGCGGTGATGCCCTGTATTAACCCTTCAGACGCGGCGATCGAAGCTGACCGCCGCGTCTGAAGGAAAAGTGACACTAACCCGGCTGTTCAGTCGGGCTGTTCGGGACCGCCGCAATTTCACCGCGGCGGTCCCGAACAGCCCGACTGAATAGCCGGGTTAGTGCTTACAGGACACCGGGGGGGACCTTACCTGCCTCCTTGGTGTCTTCTCAGTTCAGGGGTCCCCTGTATGGCCGGCGCTCTCCTTCCTCGTCATCGCGTACGTGCGTTACGATGTGGCGACGGAGAGCGAGGATACCCGACTGGCAGCAGAAACATTCCAGAGCGACGGGGACGCTGCGACAGCGATGGAGCGACATCCAGGGCAGCGGTGACGGGTCCGGAGCGGCGGGGACGCGTGAGTGTTACCTCCTATGCAGTGTTCTTCAATCTGCGGACCTCCAGATGTTGCAAAACTACAACTCCCAGCATGCCCGGACAGCCAACGGCTGTCCGGGCATGCTGGGAGTTGTAGTTTTGCAACATCTGGAAGTCCGCAGGTTGAAGACCACTATTGGGTTAAAAATCTTTATTTTTTTAGATTTTGCACCTATAAATTGGGTGCGTCTTATACGCCGGTGCGTCCTATAGGGCGAAAAATACGGTAAATGCTTTGATAAATGTCCCCCAATGTTACTAAAATAGCCACACAGTGACAACTGTCCTCTAAGCATTATAGTCTGGAAAGGCTTTAGGTGTTGTGAAAATTGTCCGATTTTGACTCTGAGCAGCCCCTTCCCCACATGCATAGACTTCAGCATCAATGACTACAAACAGATGCGTGGTTACATATAGTATATATACACCTTCGTGAGTCTCAGCTGAGCTTTCAGAGAATGTGTTCTTCTTATCTCCTATCAGTGTGTGTGTTTATGTTTTCGATGTTGATGTTGTTATTGTTTTTATGTATTTTTTTAGATAGTGTATGGAACCAATGTCTCCTAGATTATCGTTGATTTGTTGCTTTGTACCCTGTGCGCTGTTCTCTTGTGTCTGTTTTGGTAAATATATGTATGAATTAGGCTCCATTCACATGACGTTTTTGCTCCACACCTGGCATATACATTTTTGTTGAAAACTCGATGCAAACTTACAGCCTAATAGAGTATGTTTTGTCTGCTGTATGTTTATATACCTTTTTTTATTTTAAAGTTTGCCAAAATGTGTACTACCAAGTCTTTTCATGCTTATAAAACAGTATGTTTGGCCTATATGCTGTCTTTAATATTAAAGGGGTTATACAGGAAAAAAAATGTTTTTATATCAACTGGCTCAAGAAAGTTAAACAGATTTGTAAATTACTTCTATTAAAAAAATCTTAATCCTTCCAATAATTATCAGCTGCTGAAGTTGAGTTGTTCTTTTCTGTTTGGCAACAGTGCTCTCTGCTGACATCTCTGCTTATCTCGGGAACTGCACAGAGTAGAAGAAGTTTGCTATGGGGATTGGCTTCTAAACTGGGCGATTCCCGAGACATGTGTCATCAGAGATTACTTAGACAGAAAAGAACAACTCAACTTCAGGAGCTCATAACTACTGAAAGGAATAAGATTTTTTTAATAGAAGTAATTTACAAATCTGTTTAACTTTCTGGAGCCAGTTGATATATACCCAAATTTTTTTTTTCCTGGATAACCCCTTTAATATTATTATTATTACTTTGAAGTCTATGAAAAATGTATGCAAACGTAGAACAAAATATTTGCATGTGCTTAATGTATAAGTTTTACTAGAGGAAGAAGAAACCTTTTACAGTGAAAGGAACAAGCATGGCTGCAAACAGCTTCTTATGTATGTGCACACAGCTTAATTTTTATGTGTGCATTAAAGAAATGTAAACGAATAATTAAAAGAGCATCCATTTTTACATTAAAAAAAAAATACATTTAGCCGATACATTTGACATATACAAAAATCATGGTGTGAATGGGGCTTTAGACGTGTTGGAATACTGTATTTTTCGTCATATAAGACGCACCTAATGTTATAGGATAAAAATCTAGAAAATAAAGATTCTGAACCAAATACAATGTAAAGTATAGGACAGTGATCTTCCTTCAACCTGCGGACCTCCAGATGTTGCAAAACTACAACTCCCAGCATGCCCGGACAGCCGTTGGCTGTCCGGGCATGCTGGGAGTTGTAGTTTTGCAACATCTGGTGGTCCGCAGGTTGAAGACCACTGGTATAGGAAGTAATTCTCACGTGTCCCCGCCGCTCCGGACCCTTCACCGCTCGTCACCCTGGATGTCGCCCTTCATCGCTGTCCCCGTCGCTCCAGAATGTCTCTACTGCCCGGTATCCTTGCTCTCCTTTGCCGCCATCACGCCGCTACGCACGCCGTTCCTATTGGATGACGGGGCAGCGTGCGCGACAACGTGATGACGACGAAGGAGAGCGCCGGCCATGCAGGGGATCCCGGCACGGAGCAGACACAGAGGAGGCTGGTAAGGTCCCTCTCGGTGTCCTGTAAGCTGTTCGGGACGCAGAGATTTCACCGCGGCGGTCCCAAACAGCCCGACTGAACAGCCGGGTTAGTGTTATTTTCGCTTCAGACGCGGCGGTCAGCTTTGATCGCTGCGTCTGAAGGGTTAATACAGGGCATCGCCACGATCGGTGATGTCCTGTATTAGCCGCGGGTCCCGGCCGTTGGTGGCCGCAGGGACCGCCGCGATAGGACAGGTATTTGCCGTATAAGACGCATAAGAAAAAGTGCGTCTTATACGGCGAAAAAAACGGTACTTCAAATTCTGCCTTGTACAGTTTCTTCATTATTCTGCCTGGAAATGTATGAATAAGCGTGCAAATAGATGTTACCTTTTTCCTTGCCAGTAGTGTGTATCTACACAGGTAGCACTGATAAGACACAATAGATATGAACACTCTTTTGAGAAAGAGATCTGCACAGTACAGAGGTATAAGCAAAGATCTTCTGGAATTATAGGTTTTTAGTTGGATTTTATACTGTTAAGAAGTGTTCATCCCATTGTACAATGCACTTAGAAAGCCTTTAGACCAATAAAAATTCAAGTTTGCCCCCATCATTCTGTTCTCAGTACTCCATAATGATAAAGTGAAAACAGAATGTTAGAAATCTTTGCTAATTTATTGAAAAGGAAAAACTAAAATAATACATTTACATACCGTATATACTCGAGTATAAGCCGAGTTTTTCAGCACGATTTTTCGTGCTGAAAACACCCCCCTCGGCTTATACTCGAGTGAACTCCCCCACCCGCAGTGGTCTTCAACCTGCGGACCTCCAGAGGTTTCAAAACTACAACTCCCAGCAAGCCCGGGCAGCCATCGGCTGTCCGGGCTTGCTGGGAGTTGTAGTTTTGAAACCTCCGGAGGTCCGCAGGTTGAAGACCACTGCGGCCTTCAACATCATCCAGCCTCCTCTCACCCCCTTTAGTTCTGAGTACTCACCTCCGCTCGGCGCTGGTCCGGTCCTGCAGGGCTGTCCGGTGAGGAGGTGGTCCGGTGGGATACTGGTTCCGGGCTGCTATCTTCACCGGGGAGGCCTCTTCTAAGCGCTTCGGGCCCGGCCTCAGAATAGTCACGTTGCCGTGACAACGACGCAGAGGTGCGTTCATTGCCAACGTACTTCTGCGTCATTGTCAAGGCAACGCCTCTATTCCGGGCCGGAAGTGCGGAGAAGAGGCGCCCCCGGTGAAGATAGCAGCCCGGACCACCTCCTCACCGGACCACCTCCTCACCGGACAGCCCTGCAGGACCGGACCAGCGCCGAGCGGAGGTGAGTACTCAGAACTAAAGGGGGTGAGAGGGGGCTGGATGATGTTGAAGGCCGCAGTGGTCTTCAACCTGCGGACCTCCGGAGGTTTCAAAACTACAACTCCCAGCAAGCCCGGACAGCCGATGGCTGCCCGGGCTTGCTGGGAGTTGTAGTTTTGAAACCTCTGGAGGTCCGCAGGTTGAAGACCACTGAGGGCGAATGATGAGAAGAGGATGATGAAGGGGGGGTGTGGGGATGATGAAGGGGGGTGGGGATGATGAAGGGGGGGGTGTGGGATGATTACAAGAGGATGATGAAGGGGAGATGTGTGGGATGATAAGGGGATGATGAAGGGGGGATGTGTGGGATGATAAGGGGATGATGAAGGGGGGATGATAAGGGGATGATGAAGGGGGGATGTGTGGGATGATGACAAGGGGATGATGATGAGGATGTTAATGACGGGTCTGGATGATGACAGGGGGGGGATGAGGTATTTCCCACCCTAGGCTTATACTCGAGTCAATAACTTTTCCTGGGATTTTGGGTTGAAATTAGGGGTCTCGGCTTATACTCGGGTCGGCTTATACTCGAGTATATACGGTAAGTATTCAGACCGCTTCTTAGCACTTAGTTGAAGCACCTTTGGCAGTGCTTACAGCCTCCAGTCTTCTTGGTTATGCTGCCATAGTTGGCACGCCTGGATTTGGGGATTTGCTGCCATTCTTCTCTGGAGATCTATTTTCTGGGCTCTCAGGATATTTTTTATATGGGCTTAAGTCGGGTCTCTGGCTGGGCCACTCAAGGACATTTACAGAGTTGTCCCTAAACCCCTCCTGTCTTGTCTTGGCTATGTGTTAGGGACATTGTCTTGTTGAAAGGCAAACCCTCTGAGCACTCTGGATGAGGTTTTCATTAAGAATATCTCTGTACTTTGCTCTATTCAGCTTTCCCCCAACCCTGACCAGTCTTTCTGTCCAATCCGCTAAAAAACACCCCCCAACATGTTGCTGCCACCACCATACTTTACTGTAGAGATGGTATTGGGCAGGGGATGAACAGTGTCTGATTTCCTCCGCACATAACGTTTAGAGGCAAAAAATGTCAATCTTTGTTTCAGCAGACCGCCATAAAGCCCAGATTAGTAAAGTGCTGCAGTGATAGTTGATCTTCTAAAAGTTTCTCCCACCTGCAAACAGGATTTCTTTAGCTGAGCCAGAGTGACCATTGGATTTGTGGTCAACTCTCTTATCAAGGCCCTTCTCACGATTACCTTGGTAGTTTGGTGGGGCAGCCAGCTTAAGGAAGAATTCAGACTTCTACCATATAAGAATTATAGAGACAGAACACAGGAAGTGAGGGAGGGGGGGGCTTAGATAGTGTGTGTGTATTTCTGCCCCCAATCCCCAACCCCACATGCATATAATAGTGGTACGCAAACCATCCTCCAGGATAGAGTTAGCCTTTTTAGGCCAGCATTATGTCATGACATAACAGAGAGAAGTAGCTCCTGAGTCCGCTCCCGTCATAGTCCAACAACGGCCGGGACCCGTGGCTAATCGCGGTGCCGCACGCTATTAACCCTTTAGACGTGGTGTTCAAAGTTGATTACCACGTCTAAAGTGAAAGTAAAGTACTGCCGGTTAGCTCAGTGGGCTCAGCGGCGAAATTGCGGCGTCCCGAACAGCTGGCAAACACAAGGAGGTCCTTAGTTGCCTCCGTCGCCGATCGCCGTATGACTCCTCAGTGCCTGAGATCCAGGCATGAGCAGTCAAGCGGCAGAATCATCGATCAATGTTATCCTATGAGTCCTCATACCGGCCCGTACGTGGAAAAATAAAAAAGTTATAGGGGTCAGAAGATGACCATTTTAAACATATAAATTTTCCTGCTTGTAGTTGTGATTTTTTCCTGAAGTATGACAAAATCAAACCTACATAAGAAGTAGGGTATCATTTTAACCGTATGGACCTACAGAATAAAGAGAAGGTGTCATTTTTACCGAAAAATTTACTGCGTAGAAACGGAAGCCCCCAAAAGTAAAAAAAATTGCGTTTTTTTTCTTCAATTTTGTTGCACAATTTTTTTTTTTGTTTTGCCATAGATTTTTGGGTAAAATGACTGATGTCACTACAAAGTAGAATTGGTGGCGCAAAAAAATAGGCCATCATATGGATTTTTAGGTGCAAAATTGAAAGAATTATGAATTTTTAAAGGTAAGGAGGAAAAAACGAAAGTGGAAAAACCCTGAGTCCTTAAGGGGTTAAGCAATGGTGAGCTGCCTAATGGTACTGTAGTTATTAAATCAGGATGGGCCTTTAATATTACCAGTGGGGGGTTCGCTTATCAACACCCTTGCCAATCAGCTGTTTGAAGGGGTTGATGTGCTTGGGTGAGCTTTATAGCCCCCTTGCTGTGTATATCTGCTTATACTCACTTGTGTTGTTCTTGTAATGCACAGCACATGTGTAGATACAGGAGATTCTAATGACTGTGGATGTGGTCACATTGACAAATCGCATGACCTCTGCCAACCTTACATTGAAAGATAATCCTGAACCGTTCAATAAAAACATAGTTTACAATGAACATATACATTTTTTTATTTTATCATAAGTATCATGGGTGATGGATTTTGAAGTTTTACAACTTTTGGACTCTGGATATTTTTTAAAGGGGTTATCCAGGAAAATGTTTTTGTTATACATCAACTGGCTCCAGAAAGTTAAACAGATTTGTAAATTACTTCTATTAAAAAAAATTAATCCTTTCAGTACTTATGATCTGCTGAAGTGCTCTCTGATGATACCTGTATCGGGAACTGTCCGGAGAAGAAGCAAATCCCCATAGCAAACCTCTCCTACTCTGTGCAGTTCCCGAGACAAGCAGAGATGTCCGCAGAGAGCACTGTTGCCATACAGATAAGAACAACTCAACTTTAGCAGCTGATAATTATTGGAAGTATTAAGATTTTTTTAATAGAAGTAATTTACAAATATGTTTAACTTTAAGGAACCAGTTGATCTAAAAGTTTTTTCCTGGAATACCCCTTTAAAGACACCTCTGTCTTTGTAAGTACAGCTTCATACTGTATATAACCAACATATAATAGCATGTAGAAAACCTGTATATAGTTGCCTAACTGGTTACCCTTTACCAAATAGTCATCACAAATATATCATGTTTAATAGCCATAGAGACCCATAGGAGACTGTTTTATTTTGTAGGTGGCCAAGAGTAATATTTTCATACAGCAGATAAGTCCCATTTGTATGTTTTTGAGGAAAAAATATTCCTACCCTTACTTCGTATTTAAAGGAGCAGCTCATCCTGGTACTGGTAAAGAGGAGTCCAGAACATGTAGTACTGTGCTGTACAGATGACATCCAATCAGTGGATATGCCTCTGCTGTGGATTTTCTAGATGTTCACATGATTCGGGCTGTCTGAAGCAATGTATGTTGAGTAGGGTCTCAAATACAGTGGTCCAGGAAAGACCATTGTATGTTAAAGATACTGTAACCTGAGGCCATTGTAATTTGAGGGATCACAGTACATCATCACCTATCAGAACTCCCCATAAATTCTACCCTTATTGTTCACCTGTATTCATCCCACACACACTGTCTTATGGAAGGGAGCAGGAATGCAGTGATAAAGTATGTGAGTCTTTACAATTATTAGTTCCAGAATTGTAAAACTCACCTGATTCATATTGCCTGTCTCATTCTCCACTGTGTTCTTTAAGATTACATGTAAGAGCTGACAGGGAGAAACCAAATCTGCATCTTCTGGGAATACACCAATACTCTTTAGTGTGTTATGGGACAGAAATTCTTTATGATCTATTACTTGCTCCAATTTAATGGGACCCAGAACAAGTGCATCAGGCATCATGGCAAATTCGAAAAGCTATTTGTCTGTATTAGAAAAGCTATTTTATAAAGGTAAAGGAGTCAAAATGGCAGACAAAACCCATAGGTGGCACATTGGCAGAAGTAGGTGCATGCTAGCCATACACAACAGCCTCCACAGGTAGTTTTTGCCACACTATGTAAATAAATAAAAAATAGCTGGAGTGTTTCTTTAAATATATCATTTACATCATTTATCTGTGTGATGTCATCACCTTTTTTGTTCCCCAGTAAACATTTTGGCAGCTGACATGAAAGACTTCCTTTTGTGCAGTGATTGATTCCTAATATGTGACCAAATGAATCAGTAAGAGCCTTGTAAATAACCTCCAGAAGAATGCTCCTGCTTTTTACACAGTTCCCTTAATCATTAGCAGTGATAATCCACATTAAATACCACTAATAGTTCAAATGTGGCTTCTAATTACCGCCTGCAAGTCTTCTGCAAGTCATTATGCTAAATAAAGGAGTCCCACAATGAGCGCAGTAAAACTTGGGGCTTGCAAAATACTGTAATTTATGTGTTTTTTTTTTTGTCTATTCCATTTGTACAAAGTATGGATTCATACTAGTTTTAGAAAGAACTAAAATAGGATTTTTTTTTTTTTTGGAATTACGCAGAAACCAGAAGTCACTGAAATAGCTTTGAAAGGAATCTTTGTTAAGATACAACATGCTGCTTTTAGGTTTGGATAAACCAACAGATTAGATATTTTAGTATTTTTATTGAAAGTGGTCTACATTAACTCTTTGTATCTACTGTTAATTCTGACCTGTTCTTCTGGTATAGTTTGGGATGTATGCTATTCATTTTACATTCTAACCTGTGCTTTTTGGACAATATTAGACCAAAGAGAATCTCACACAGAATTATTATAATTTTTTTTCCGTTAAGAAGGAGAAATGTAATTGTCGTGTGTCTTTGTTTCTAAGTCAAGATGGCTGGAGGAATGTAGGGTACCGGCTACTGGCATGAGATGGAGATTCTTGGACAGGGGCTATAAGACAGCAATATCCATGTTTCGGGAACAATTATTGATCCAAAAACAACATCCTACAGTGGAGGGTCCCATATGAATTATAGGAACATTTGATAAGGCAGCAGCTCGGATTCGTTCCATCATAAGTGAACTTTGGGACATATTAAAAATGGATTTGACAGAAGTAATAGGGCCTCCTAGAATAGGGACAAATAGGGACAATTATTTTTTGTTAAAGGTGGACCGGTGGATGATTGGACATATTTTTACAAATTGATTGAGCCCTCAGAAATTACATGACTTTTTCAGAGGATTGTTTTTTCAGGTGGGGAATATGCCCCACTGATGACTGCTATATACAGGGCAATAGAAATGCGTATGGTGCAATAGTTGATTTTCTCCTTCTTTATTTCCAACAGATAGAAATACTTCTTAAAGGGGTACTCCGGTGGAAAACTTTTTTTTTTTTTTTTTTTTTTAAATCAACTGGTGCCAGAAAGTTAAACAGATTTGTAAATTGCTTCTATAAAAAAAATTATTCCAGTACTTATTAGCTGCTGAATACTACAGATGAAATTCTTTTCTTTTTGGAACACAGTGCTCTCTGCTGAATCACGAAAACAGTGCTCTCTGCTGACATCTCTGTCCATTTTAGGAACTAACCAGAGCAGCATATGTTTGCTATGGGGATTTTCTCCTCCTGGACAGTTCTTAAAATGGACAGAGATGTCAGCAGAGAGCACTGTGCTCATGATGTCAGCAGAGAGCTCTGTGTTCCAAAAAGAAAATAATTTCCTCTGTAGTATTCAGCAGCTAATAAGTACTGGAAGGATTAAGATTTTTTAATAGAAGTAATTTGCAAATTTGTTTAACTTTCTGGCACCAGTTTATTTAAAAAAATAAAGTACCCCTTTAGTGATGTAATAATCAGCATACCACTTTATTATTTGGAATTTGCATTTATATCTGTATAGTCGTAATACCGTGGAGCTGAGCACAAACCTGTGTAGTTGCTCAGGGTTCAATGTAATAAATATAGGGTATACAACCCTTGCCTCAATATGAGATTTTAATTCACCCTCACAATTCTATATATTTTTAGGTGATCTAATAAAAGTTACTTTTTACTTAAAAGGCACATATCCTATTCCTTTTTTGATAGTTGCTTTATTGTGATTTTGCATAAGCCGGATATAACACCTACTGGAGCCTGACGTATAGCCATTACAATTGTAAAGTCAAGATGGCTACTCATAAGTTTTCATTTGGGTTTCTGTAATGGTAAAAGGGATTGCTCAAAAAGCTTAATGAACAATGCTAGATGTTCTGTCTCATAGAATTAAAACAACCCCCAAAAGATTCTCCACCGTACACATCCATGTCGGCTCTGTCCTTCTGTCCACCAATATCTGCTGTTGGAGGAGAGTCTGGAGGCCACTATACACATTGGCCCACATTTAGCATTGTCTTTAGACTGTTTTTTGGTGTCTAAAAAAGGGGCAAAAAAGGCGCAAGAAGGGTTTTTGCGCCTTTTTTTGCCCCTTTTTGTTTACACATTTCTGCTGATTTTGAGTTGCAATCCACTGATTTTGAGTTGCAATCCACTGATTTTGGCAATAGACATGATATGGAAGGGATTTATCATTGCCCCTTTTTGTAAAAAAAGGAACAAAAAAAGGTGCAAAGCCACTGAAAAGTCTCTAAAACTACACCAGCCCAGACATGGTGTAGCTTTTTGGTGTATGTGTAGACAGAAATTTCAGAAAATGTGACCTGCACAAAATTTATCAAAGCTCTTTTACCTTTTAATAAATTTGGTGCTCCTGCACATTATCAGCACACAAAAAAAAGGTGTAAAAAAATGCTTCGCTTGCACTGCAATGATAAATGTGGGCCATTAGATGCTTTACCAGTCCCACGAAATGTACATCTTTGACTAACACGGTAAAAAATTGATCAAAAATGGCTCAGTTGTAACGTCATTTAATACTGTTATAGTGATTTGAATCTAAAACTCTTTAAGAGGTTATCCCAAAATGTAAAGTTATTCCCTAGCCCCCTATATACTGTCAGTGTGACTTCCAAACATAGCAGAGTTCAGCACTCGATAATATCAGGTCCTTTAACCCCTTAACGACCTCGCTTCGTATCTGCTGTGTCCCGGTTGCTATCGGCAACCAGGACCCGCGCCTAATACCGGATATCGCCGATCGGGCTGATGTCTGGTTATTAACCCCTTTAGATGCCACGATCAAAGTTGATTACAGCGTCTAAACCGGGAGAAATCACTCCTGGTTAGCTCAGCGGAGCTGTTCGGGAGTGCCGCGGTGTCCCGGAACAGCTGAGAGGACAGCGGAAGGTGCCTTACCCCGCTCTGCGCTGTCCGATAGTCGTTTGATTGCTCCAAGCCTGAGATCCCGGCTTGAGCACTCAAGCACAGATTACACTATGCTATGGCATAACATTGAACAGTGTATGCAATCAAAGTATTGCAAGTAATAGTCATTGCAAGTAAAAAAAAAAAAAAGTGAATAAATGTGATTTAACCCCTTCCTAAATACAAGTTTGAATCACCCCCTTTTCCCATAAAAACTAAAAAGATGTAAATAAAAATAAACATGTGGTATCACCTCGTGCGTAAATGTCCGGAACAAAATGTATAAAAAGTGACCAAATAGTCCGACCAAAACAATCATGGTACTGATAAAAACTTTAGATCACGGTACAAAAAAAATGAGCCCTGATACCACCCCTTATACGGAAAAAGAAAAAAGTAATAGGGGTCAGAAGATGACAATTTTAAACATACTAATTTTGGTGCATGTAGTTATAATTTTTTTAAAGTAGTAAATAAAGAAAAACCTACCGTATATACTCGAGTATAAGCCGACCCGAGTATAAGCCGAGACCCCTAATTTCAACCCAAAATCCCAGGAAAAGTTATTGACTCGAGTTTAAGCCTAGGGTGGGAAATACATCATCCCCCCCCCTGTCATCATCCAGACCCGTCATTAACATCCTCATCATCATCCCCTTGTCATCATCCCACACATCCCCCTTCATCATCCCCTTGTCATCATCCCACACATACCCCCTTCATCATCCCCTTGTCATCATCCCACACATCCCCCCCTTCATCATCCCCTTGTCATCATCCCACACATCCCCCCCCTTCATCATCCCCTTGTCATCATCCCACACATCCCCCCTTCATCATCCCCTTGTCATCATCCCACACATCCCCCCTTCATCATCCCCTTGTCATCATCCCACACATCCCCCCCTTCATCATCCCCTTGTCATCATCCCACACATCCCCCCCCTTCATCATCCCCTTGTCATCATCCCACACCCCCCCCCCTTCATCATCCCCACCCCCCTTCATCATCCCCCCCCCTTCATCATCCTCATCATCATCCCCTTGTCATCATCCCACACATCCCCCCTCCATCATCCCACACATCCCCCCTTCATCATCCCCTTGTCATCATCCCACACATCCCCCCCCTTCATCATCCCCTTGTCATCATCCCACACATCCCCCCTTCATCATCCCCTTGTCATCATCCCACACCCCCCCCTTCATCATCCCCACCTCCCCCCCTTCATCATCCTCTTGTCATCATCCCCCCCCCCCCTTCATCATCCTCTTCTCATCATTCGCCCTCAGTGGTCTTCAACCTGCGGACCTCCAGAGGTTTCAAAACTACAACTCCCAGCAAGCCCGGGCAGCCATCGGCTATCCGGGCTTGCTGGGAGTTGTAGTTTTGAAACCTCCGGAGGTCCGCAGGTTGAAGACCACTGCGGCCTTCGACATCATCCAGCCCCCTCTCACCCCCTTTAGTTCTGAGTACTCACCTCCGCTCGGCGCTGGTCCGGTCCTGCAGGGCTGTCCGGAGAGGAGGTGGTCCGGTGGGATAGTGGTTCCAGGCTGCTATCTTCACCGGGGGCGCCTCTTCTCCGCGCTTCCGGCCCGGAATAGAGGCGTTGCCTTGACAATGACGCAGAAGTACGTTGGCAATGAACGCACCTCTGCGTCGTTGTCAAGGCAACGTGACTATTCTGAGGCCGGGCCCGAAGCGCTTAGAAGAGGCCTCCCCGGTGAAGATAGCAGCCCGGAACCACTGTCCCACCGGACCACCTCCTCTCCGGACAGCCCTGCAGGACCGGACCAGCGCCGAGCGGAGGTGAGTACTGTACAGAACTAAAGGGGGGTGAGAGGGGGCTGGATGATGTCGAAGGCCGCAGTGGTCTTCAACCTGCGGACCTCCGGAGGTTTCAAAACTACAACTCCCAGCAAGCCCGGACAGCCGATGGCTGCCCGGGCTTGCTGGGAGTTGTAGTTTTGAAACCTCTGGAGGTCCGCAGGTTGAAGACCACTGCGGGTGGGGGAGTTCACTCGAGTATAAGCCGAGGGGGGTGTTTTCAGCACGAAAAATCGTGCTGAAAAACTCGGCTTATACTCGAGTATATACGGTATATAGAATTGGATATCATTGTAACCTTATGGACCTACAGAATAAATATATGGTATCATTTTTACCGAAAAGTGCACTGTGTAGAATCGGAAGCCCCCAAAATTGTACAAAATGGTATTTTTTTCAAATTTTGCCCAACAAATATTTTTTTCTGGGTTTGCCGTAAATTTTGTGGTGAAATGATTGATGTCATTACAAAGTACAATTGGTGGCACAAAAAATAAGCCTCATATGAGTCTGTAGGGGCATAACAATTGAAAGTGTTATGATTTTTAGAAGCTGATGAGGAAAAATCAAAAGTGCAAAAACAGAAAAACCAGGGGTTAAAGTCCTATAAAAAATGAGTTGAGTGGTAATCGAGCTTGCACATCTTGGCATAACCCATTTAAATATTTGGAGAAAATTAGTTGAGGTGGGGGTGTTCCAAGGAGCTGCAGTGTTGTTCCATTCAATTGAAGAATAAAAAACTAAAAAACCCTTTTGGAAAGTCATAACGTTCTGTACATGTTTTTCAGAGGTGTATGGAAAGGTATAACTTGCACACTGTGTTATGTATTTCTAGTGTAGTATATGACCTCAATTGACCTTACAACCTCTGAGATCACTGTGGGAATTACTATATATATACTGTATATATATATATATATATATATATATATATATATATATATATATATATTAGAATCATAAAGTGGCATGCTTCAGAGAGGACTTCTGATGTATACTTCTGAATGCAGTAAGAATAGAGTTTTCAAGGTGCTTTATGAAGTCTGTTTTGGCTAATAGAACTGGATCTGAATTAGAGGACTTTCTTTGTTGCCTCTATATGCCCTTTGCCAGCACCTAGCAAGGGGTTATAATCAGGGCACCATCCAGTAACCATGTAATTAACCAGTGTGTGATCATAGAGGCTCAGGATGTAGACTGTAAATCTTTATAGCTCCATAATTACAGTATACAACACAACACGTACATTACCTCCACAATATATACAGTTTATAGTTTTTAGCTCCACAAAAAAAAAAATATATTTATAATTTATTCTTTGGTTTTATATATATATATATATATATATATATATATATATATATGAAAAATTCTGAAGTTACTGCAGTTGACCTCAGTCTCTCTGTTCATCTCGTCCAACACAAAGGAGTCCAGTGAGAAGTAAAGTGTTGTGGTCTTTCTGTAGAAGGAATAAAACGTGGTGTATTTTCTTTCATGACTAAAAAATAAATGTTGACTCTACACAGTCAAGGAGTCCAAATTAGATTATTTTTATTGCCCATTTCGTAGGCGATCTTAGGACAGCAAATGTTCACAGTGTGAGGACCGCACAGAATAAACCCCATGCCTCTGCTTGCTATTGTGGTATGAGTGGTATGCAGAAAAGATTTTCAGTGTATGTGTTTTCACGTTCAACTCGATTTAAGGTAACCTAAGTTAAACGTATCTAAAATTATATGTACTTTAAAAAAAGTGTGTTTTATTTGGATGGGGAAGTCGGTCACTATGGCCAATCATCTAATGTGTCATCAAGAGGCCCTATATTTTTGTTCATGGTGGAGTTAAGTTGCCATTAATGGTATCCCTTTGTCCCCCTTTCCTCAATAGACACGTCTTCAATCGAGTGTGCATAGGAGTGATTGAGTGATAAAGATGTAAGGATAGCTTTAGATTGGGAAGTAAAATAAAAATGTTCACACTCCTCAACATTGATATTGAAACAATATGGAAGAAAAAGTCATGGAATTATGGAAATCACTGGATTGTTAGACATGTTATTAATATGCAAATTATAAAAAATAGAAACAAAATATTTAAAATATCTCGATTTATTCAGTTTCAAGTATGAGTGCCATGCACTTGCACATTTTGGCACGCTTTCATTGAGGTTATTATTGGTTGTCTGAGGAATGTTCTGCCATGGTGAATGCACTTGGTCACGCAAATCATTAAGGTCTGCTGCTGGCCGCTTCCTTTCCATTTGCTTACCAATGACATCCCAGATGTTCCTAATAGGAGACAAGTCCGGAGAGGCTGCAGGAAAGTGACCAAAGCGACATTCCCTCTTCATTGCCTGGCATTGGCATTGCTTGTGTGGCGTGGTCTCCAGACCAGTCTCTATTATCTATATCTGGTATATGACATCCAATTTTACGTGCAGTACAGAATGAATCACTATGCACCATTCTTCTAATCTGATCCTTCCATGTAAAGGTTCACCTCTATGCACCCCCTGCTATCATTCCAGTTTGTTTTTGGTCTCCCAACCATTAGGATACAAAATGTTGTTCATTGCTGACATGTCAGCCTACGGGGTGATAAACCATTGTCTCTCAGTTCAAGTATTCTGTCTTTATGTTTGCAACACGTGTCACGTCAACTAACATGAGACATCACACAATCATACTGTACTGACTTTATCCGATATCTAAGATTTAATGTGGCAGAAATTTGACATGGTTTTTATACCATGGAAGCCCCTCCCACATGTTAAAGATTGGAGCTAGGTGCTTGAAAATTTGATCATTTGACACCTACCGTATTTTTCGCCGTATAAGACGCACTTTTTCTTCCCCAAAACTGGGGGGAAAAGTTGGTGCGTCTTATACAGCGAATACACACCTATCGCGGCGGTCCCTGCGGCCATCAACGGCCGGGACTCGCGGCTAATACAGGACATCACCGACCGTGGTGATGCCCTGTATTAACCCTTCAGACGCGGCAATCAAAGCTGATCGCCGCGTCTGAAGGGAAAGTGACACTAACCCAGCTGCTCAGTCGGGCTGTTCGGGACCGCCGCGGCTTACAGGACACCGGGAGTGACCTTACCTGCCTCCTCAGTGTCTGCTCCGTGCCGGGATCCCCTGCATGGCCGGCGCTCTCCTTCTACGTCATCACGTCGTCGCGCACGCCGTCCCGTCCAATCCATCCAATAGGAGCGGCGTGCGTAGCGACATGATGACGGCAACAGAGAGCATGGATCCCGGGAAGAAGACGTCCGGAGCGGCCAACGGCTGTCCGGGCATGCTGGGAGTTGTAGTTTTGCAACATCTGGAGGTCCGCAGGTTGAAGATCACAGTTGGGTTCATAATTTTTTTATTTTCTAGATTTTGCACCTTTAAAATTGGGTGCGTCTTATATGCCGGTGCGTCCTATAGGGCGAAAAATACGGTACTACTTCCTCAATTTGAAGAGGCTTGCAACTAGTTCTGCTTGGTGTTGCAATCTCAATGTGAACAGTGAATTTAATAAGATTTGGCATTTGATGTGTTTTAGGAACACTTAATATTATAAATTGGTCTGGTTTGCTTACGGTGAGGTATCATGAAAGCCATTTTTTATTATTTTTTACAGTAAGTATTCTATTTATGTGAAAATTAAGTGTATATATCCAGCGCATTTCTTATTCCTAGAGTCTAGTGTACACTGTGGTCCCCAAGGAGAGTTTTGAGAACCATTATGTTACATTATGGTTGAAAAACTAAATGCTCTTATTGAATGTTTTAGTTTTTATGGAAATGACGGCAAACACATAACAAAATATTGTAGCTGCTAAAGCATTGTGCCCCATTCCCTTTTATTTATTTTTACCATTTTACCATACAGTTTTCTTTAAAGGGGTACTCCGGTGCTTACACATCTTATCCCCTATCCAAAGGATAGGGGATAAGATGCCTGATCGCGGGAGTCCCGCAGCTGGGGACACCCGTGATCATGCACGTGGCACCTTGTTTGTAATCAGCCCCCGGAGCATGTTCGCTCCGGGTCTGATTACGGTCGTGATGTCGTGTGACGTCACGCCTCCGACCCAGGGGACGTCACGCTACGCCCCTCAATGCAAGCCAATGGGAGGGAGCGTGATTGGATAGGGGATAAGATGTGTAAGCACCGGAGTACCCCTTTAAGGGTATAGACAGAAACAACAAAGAATGCTTGAGGAGATACTATTTTTAAGGTAACTTACCATGTTTAATGGGAATGTATCACTTAGATTTTTTTTACTAGAGTCAGATTCTGAAACATGCTTTTTTGTTTTTGTTTTCAGATTCTATTTTGTATTCATAAATTTTTTGTACATTATTATGGGGTAAGCCATCTTACCTGAGCTGTTTTAACAATATTTACAGATATGATTTAGAGCAGGCCCCATGGACATAGGTACAATAGACTGAAGCTGTCCTATTCACATGAAAGGGAAAGGTGTCTGGGCATTCTCTTAGGGCTGGGCGGTATGGCCAAATATGTGTATCGCAGTATTTTTGTAACTTATGGCGGTTCCACGGTATATAACAGTACCCCCCCCCAAAAAAAAATTATTATTAGCCCAGGGCTGCGCTGTCCCCATCGGGGTACTACTCAAGTCACCCGCAAGCGCTGCCTCCTCATCCTCCTGTTTGTTGCGGCCGCCGGAGCTGACACTCTATACTGTATCCCTATGCCGGGGCTGCAAATGGTAAACAAAAATAAACTTTAACGCATGTTCCTACCGGCTTCTTACATGACAGTGGGCTCAACCTATCACCGGCCGAGGCGGAACATCGCTGCGGCCGCTGATAGGCTGACTGCTTTTCGACGTTCCATTCCCTAGGAAGCTGGTCCGGACCGACGGGGAAGGTGAGTTAAATTTTATTTTGTTTACCTTTTGCAGCCCGGGCATAGGGATACAGTATAGAGCAGTGGTCTTCAACCTGCTGACCTCGAGATGTTGAAAAACTACAACTCCCAGCATGCCCGGACAGCCGTTGGCATGCTGGGAGTTGTAGTTTTGCAACATCTGGAGGTTGAAAACCACTGGTATAGAGTGTCAGCGCCAGCAGCCGCAACAAACAGGAGGACGCGGAGGGCAGCGCTTGCGGGTGACATATGTGAGTAGTACCCCAATGGGGACAGCGCGGCGCTGGGCTGATAATTAATTGGGGGGGGGGGGGCAGAACAGCGCTCACGGGTCACATATGATTAGTTCCCTGATGTGGAGACAGCGCAGCGCTGGGCTGACAATTCTTTTATTCCTGAGGGGGAGGGGCCAAACCGGTATTGCGGTATGGGTTAAAATTCATATCGTGCAGCACAAAAAGTTCGGTATTCGGTATGAACCGGTATACCGCCCAGCCCTACATTCTCTGTGAAATTTTCAGAGATCATAGAAACAGTGGGCCGGATGCCCATAGCAACCAATCTGGTTGCTTTGGGCAACTGTTCCACTTTTGATAAATCTCCATTTGTGCTTTTATTTTGTTTCTACGCACCCCCAAACCCCTTCCTGATCTCCTGATACAACAGTTTGTCTGCAGTTGTACACATTTTCCCCAATAGTCAACTGGACAGTAACTTTCTTTCAGAAGGGGGGGTGTGAGTCTTAGGCTCAGGGGGCATGAATCTATGGCTCAGAGAGTGTAAATCTGAGGATCAAGGGATGTAAATATCATGAGATTCTGTCCCCGCTGATCTTAAGGTGTACCTGTCACGAGAAAAAAAAAAAATAGTCGTAAGAAGTATTAAGTATTATTTCAACCAAAACTATATATACACTTTTTAACCAATGTATATTAAAATATACATCAGACATTATTATATACATTATATTAAACTTGTTTGCAAATGACAGTGCCCATTTAACATGCGCTCCTGATACCACCCTGTTGACTGTTGGGAGATATGTACGGATTTGCAGCCTCTTACTAACAAAACAAAATAAAAACACTGTTGTAATGAGGACACCAGAGACTATAGTGTTTTTTTTTTTACTCGCCATAGGTCCTCATTTTAAGTATTTGGTGATGTAAATAATTTTAGCTTTAAAGGGGTTTTAAAAAAATAAAATAAAATTCTAATAGCTTAAAATGTGGGAATATAAAAAAGGAATACTTACCTGTTAACCCACCACTGTCCCAGTTGTCCACGCTATATTTGTTTACTTCACTGCAATGATGATGTCACATTCTTTGTCATGATGTATACGACTTCTGAGGCCAGTGATTGGGTGCAGCAGTCAGGATGTATGTGATGTCATCACTGCAGTAAATTATAGACTGGTGGGGGAACCTCCAGAGAATCAGCTTCAGTACTGTGAAACTTTTACGTCGGCAAGTAAAATAAAGGTAGTTGGCAACTCACCATCTTCTTCATATTGCTTCTTTATTAAAAATACTGACATATAATTATTTATGTAGAGGGATGGGTGTGGGGGGTTCAGCAAGGTGCTTCATCTGGCCTCAGCACTCAGAGCACCAACTAGTGCCAAATGGCTGCTGCCGCCTTGCTGTACCCCCCACACCCGTCCCTCTCCATGAATGTATGTGAGTGTTTTAATAAAGAAGCAAAATGAAGACGATGGTGAGTTGCCGTCGCCGACTACCTTTAGTCTACTTGCTGATGTACTTATGAATCCTATGTATAGTCTGAGCACCGCCACACACTTCACCTAGCAGTTACCTATTGTACCCACTACAGGACTGTACTTTGCATATACAGTAGTGCCGAACAGAATCTTCTCTATTTCGTGGTTTCACTGTGAAACTTTTACCAGTGACTTTTGGCTATATTTATATAAAAAATTTTTTTTTTTTTTTATTCCTCTAGGACCAGTAAAATATTTCCCCCTTTGCTCCATCATTTGTAACAATATTTTTTCTTCAGTGTAGCTGTATGAGACTGTGTGTTTTAAGGGTTCCTATAATGTAATAAATAGTTATGAAAAACTGCATTTTTAGGGTGGAAGGATTATATATGGCATTCGTCATGCAGTTTAAAAAATGTTATGTTAAGTTTGTCCTAGTGTTTTTTTTTTATTATAGTGATATTACATTTATACAGAGTTTTTTTGTTTTGTTTTTCCTTTTACGTGTCGAACAAAAAAAATATATCTTTGACTTGCCACATTCTCAAGACGAATTACAATTTTATTTTTTCAATGATTTAGATGTATGAGTGCTTGGTTTTTGCATATGGTACATGCAACTTTTTGACAGATATTTATTCCTGTTATTGGGAGGAGACATACAAGAACAACTGAATTGCCATTGTGTGTTTTTTTTATTTTTCCTTAAGTATTTTATTTAACACTTGACCTTACAATCCTTGCCAGTGTATTATGTGTATACCGGCAGGCAGCTTGTTAGGTTTTGCCTCTTGCAGGCTGAATAGGCTACAGTACATAGCAGACCTGGGGCTGTTTTTAGGCTTGAGGCTGCAAAAGCAAACTATCGGCACCTGCAATTGCCTAATGGAGGCATCAGTGACCCCTTTCCATCTGCAAGACCACTTAGGTGCTTCAGTCACTGACCACGTCAACATTGACCACTTCATCTGGGAGGTTAAATGGCCCAGATCAGAGATAACTTTGAAATATTCACTGGCTCTGTACTTCTGTTGCTGGAAACAGTGATGGCCTTTTCTACTCTCCCAAATACAGCTCGGCATAAGTACCGTAGTAGATGGATTAATAAAAAATTAAAACAAAAATGTCATTTCCTTTTAAATCATGTTTTTCACTGGTAACTGGTATCCATTTATAAAATGTCCAAATCTCAGGTAATATATGAAGAGATACAGAGTTCTTCAGATTTCCAGTATGTAGGAAAACCTTTGTCCTGAGAAAATCCTCTACGTGTCTCATACAAATAATAGGAATGAGTGAGCAAATGACTGTAGGTGTTTATGAGTAAGCATTGGATTTTATTATACTTTACTATGTAGTTGTTTTCATATTTTACTGCTGTTTTTGCAGTAATACAAAACAGATGCTTGTTAAATTCATACCAATTTGGGGCTCACAATAAAGACTGCAGCCTTTTTTTTTTTTTTTTTTTTTTAATACAGTTCCTATTTTTAGTATTAACTACATTTTTGTAGAGCTGCCATGTCTATTTTATGTACCTGTGCTTTCGGCCCGAGTGTGACATATCTCACTCATGTATGGAACCCCCAATGTCTTTTTAAATATCCACGTCCTTTGCACTTGTCAGCTCCTTTCGAATGTATGCAGTTTCCAGGAATTAGCATTATCTTGGGAATGTCCCCTGTGAATTAGAGATTGGAAGCTACATGACAAAATGACTTCTAATGATGCATGAATAAATTTGTTAAAGGGAACTTGTCAACAGTTTGTCTTAACCTGTGCTATTTGTAGTAGAGTACGCCTAGAGACTATGCTATACTATTTAGTGGAATAACACATGCTAAAGGGGCTGCTCATCCATAATCTGCCCGAGCTGAACCATTACTTCTCTGCCATATTAGGGGGTATGGGACAGATTTTCATCATGGAAATGAGGAAGCGTTCTGCTTCCACCCGCCTTTCCTTAATCTGTCATATGCATTTTCTTATTAAAAACATAGTTTCTTACTCTTTTGCAGTTAGGGACATCTTTTTCCTCTTCCTTTGAGGTCGATAAATATCTGTATGTTTTTGTTCTTCCATGCTGTTTCTTTAGATGAGCTCTTGTAATAAAGGGACTGCCGTATTGGAGAGCTTCACAAGTGTAATACAGAAAGGAAACCATTTCATTATTACTTTTCCGCACCCTTAAGAATTCCAGTTGCTGGATTCATTGCTATAATACAGATGGGGATGAACAACAGGGACAATTAAAGCAGATTAGAACTAAAAAAAACTATATATATAGTCCTTTTCAGTGAAAATTAGCTATTTAAGCTGCATTGAAACATAGATTCTGTAAATGAGGGAAATTGGCGTTCCGTGTTATCAGCTTCAACTACTTTTTAACTATAATAACGTAAAACGCGCCTACAATATCGATGGTACATAATTGCTATCGGAAGAGCAAAATAAAACATTTTTGTAATTATTTAAAAAACAAAAAAAAATAATAATAATCCTGAAATGAAGTCCTTGGAATGGTAGCACATAATAGACACGCCTGAAGTTTTTACAAGAAGTTTAAGTTTGTGTAAATTACGTGGTAAAATGAGATGTACCGCTTAAGTGTAACTACATAATTGCTACTGTGCTCCATGTAATTCTTTGTAGTATAATTTCAGAATAAACCAACTGTCTCTATCATTATTGAATAAAAGGTAAGAAAAAGGTACTATTACACTGTCACCACAGCGCGCCTTCTACCAGATAACTACATATGCTTCATACTTGGCAATGACCCAAAGAGTTAGGTGGAGCTTTGTTTTAATCCTCCACCTGGACCAAGGATCTCATTTTGTGAGTCTTTATAAAGACATTGTAGATAGTGTTGCTTTCTTGGGAGAGGATTTTTTTTCCCTTAGGTGCTTTGATGTTGCTTGAGACTGATCAATTCAGCTTCAATCAATGATTATGTATAAAGTCGAGACAATCTGGAAGCCAGACAGGCGACGGCTTCATGCTAGTGCTTCATCCTCCAATTCCAAAGTACTCCCAAATTAACTTTAAAGGTGTTGGCTATGGTGTACTCTAGATTACGGGGAATGCCATGTTTAACCCTTGAGGGCTATATTGATTTAGTACCACTTTGTTCATAGAGCCTACCTATTGTTTCCTTGGAATTGTTCTATGTCAGCAAATGTTCACCAATTCCATATTTTTTATACTTAAAAATGTTATAGAATCTTATATCAAGATGTACCTATTGACTTCTAGTCACAAATTGTATCCAACATAGGCACCCGTTTTTAAATCTTTTTTCGTTTTCGGCCGATTCGTATGGCAGATGTAAAAGTGTGATTGACTACGACTTTTTGTCCTGAATCAAAAATCGATTAAAATCATTGTGATTTTTTTTTTAACATTACTGTCTATATAAATCCTAAATTACTTTCATCCGTCTAAACAAATATTATTTTTCCCCTGCACATGCGCATTAGCTTCAGAATTGTCTAGAAAGATTGAAAAACATAAAAAAACTAATATTTTAGTTTTTTAGTATAAAAGCATGCTACCATCTTAGAGATAAGATTTTTGGACACAATTTAATGCTATATTTTAGCATAAATTTAATACAACCGTAATCCATCCATTTTACAACCCATTTTACAATTTTAAAAATTTTTTGTATTTTTCACAATAAGTATTTTTCACTATTAAAGAGGTTATCCAGGAATAGAAAAACAGAGCTACGATCTTTCAAAAACCGCTCTCCATTTGTTGGGTGTTGTTCTGCAGCTCCGTTCCATTGAAGTGAATGGAGCAAAGTTGTAAAACCACACAACCTGGAGACAGACTTGGAGCTGTTTAAAAAAAAAAAAAAATTGGCTTTATTTTTCCATTCCTGGATAACCCATTGAAACGCTATAGTGAAACAACTTTTTGTGCATACATACCTACACTATCTTTATGGCCATAGGGGAACATGTATCAAAACCTGTCCAGAGAAAAAGTTGCTGAGTTGCCCATAGCAATCAATCAGGTTGAAAAGGCCTCCAAAAAATGAAAGAAGCAATCTGATTGGTTGCTATGGGCAGCTCAGCAACTTCTCCTCTAGACAGGTTAGGACCCCCCCCCCCGTATCTTTAAGGTCAAAAAGTTAAAGTGACATATTCTTTAGAGTGGGAAAAAAAACATCTTTTTTGGTCAGAAAAAATAGCCATAAAAAAGCAGTGTTTAATGCAAAAATGGCTGTAAATTTGCCAAACATTTTCAGACTTTCTTACATTAACAAGTATTAGATTATGGTTTAAATGCAGAAAATATAAACCTCAATTATAGTAATAATTGGTTGGTTTGTCAAAATATTACCGATAGTAAGCCAAAAGCTGACTCAATCGATTGCTTCCGATTCACTAATGTTCACAACTATCAGGTAGGTTACTTTGATTAGCCTATATGTCCTTTCCTTGCAATATTGTTGCAAGTAGCTGTTCTCTGCTGCTTCACTGAGGTTGGATTTTCACTTTTAGTGGTGGCTCAATAGTGGTGGCTCTTTTAAGAAGTGTGAAAGGAAGAGAATGAGAAGGAATAAAGAAAGCTGCATCCTCTTTCCCTCTGCTTTTCAGAAGGAATTGTTTATTCAAACCCCAAATCCTTTTTCCTTGAACATGCTTATAATTTTGCTTGTAGACACCCTTCGATACCCCAAGTCTTTTCAATAGCTTCCTTAAAGGGGTACTCTGGTGGAAAACTTTTTTTTTTTTTAGCTCAAAAATTAAAAAATCTTAATCCTTCCAGTACTTATCAGCTGCTGTATACTACAGAGGAAATTCTTTTAATTTTGAATTTCTTTTGTGTCACGACCACAGTGCTCTCTGCTGACACCTCTGTTCATGTCAGGAACTGTCCAGAGCAGGAGACAATCCCTATAGCAAACCTTTCCTGCTCTGGACAGTTCCTAAAATGGACAGAGGTGTCAGCAGAGAGAACTGTGGTCGTGACAGAAAAGAAATCCCAAAAGAACTTCCTGTGGAACATACAGCCGCTAATAAGTACTGGAAGGATTAATAATTTTTAATAGAAGTAATATACAAATCTGTTTAACTTTCTGGCACCAGTTGATTTAAAAAAAAGAGTTCTACCGGAGTACCCCTTTAAAGCTTGGGACAGCAACTTAAAGCAACCAATGCTGAGCTTGCATTTTTAGTACATTCTTACGTGAGGGTGTAGGAGCTTGCCTTAAAGAAAAAAAAAAATCTGTTTATGTTATTCAAGTTGGCTTGATATGTTTAGCAGTCATATGAATATGATTATGGACCAGTAGTAGCCACATCATGTTCTTTAGAATATACAAAGTCTACATTGACCTACAACAGTTGTACAGTTTATAAAGGGAAGTGCAGCTTTATGTTCTCTGCTGCTGTTAGTAATGTGTTTCCTATCAGAATAAAGATAAGTGTAAGATTGATAAAGTCTCTGAATCACAAGTGACTGCGCTCACAGACTATAAATGAGATGCAGCGTTCAGCTGCCGTCTGTTTTTGCAACGCTTAATAAATTACATGCCCAATTAATTGCCATGACCCCATCAATAATTGTTGGGAGGTTATCTGGGCTGCGATGATAAAACTGAAGGCTGTGAGTTACTGCGTGTATTTATCTTAACCACTGTAGTTAATAGCGTTTGGTGTAAGACAAGTATATGCTTTGTCGAACTTTTATTGTTAGAAGAACTTGAACTACTAGAAATGTAAGAATCTCACAAACTTGAGGACACACAGGATTTAGATTTTTCTATAGTCGGCATGTGTTGAACCTACTGCTTACTGCTGCCACTTATACTAGAAACACTTGGTCAAGTGTCAAATGAATAATGCCCAACTCATTCTTTCAAAGAGATTCTTCCTTCTAGATAAGTGTGACTCCATCATTTCTCTGTATAGGAGTTATGTTACACCTCCCATATCTCCCCAAGGACATAAGGATGGAGCATGTTAAAATCCAACATGTTTGACTCTTCTTTCCACCAATAGTTGTCATTAAAGGAGAGTTGAGGCATTACATGTGGGCAGTTTGGTCAACTTTAATGTTTATAGTGACTTTAGTTATCAAAGTGTAACAAATAAATCATTATGAAGTTCATTAAATCCCATATGGTCTTTCAACAAGATTATATATCAGGAAGATCTGTGACAAGTACTGTAGGAACCTTGGTCGCGGTTATTAGACATTTAAGATCCAATGTAGTTTAAAACAAGGCTTCAGAGCTGTTCAGTTAAATGTACCATAAATGTACCAGGACCATTTACATAAATTTGATATACATTGAGACTCATAAGGCATACACTGGTAGCATATGTGAGTACTGTAATTAAAGGGGTACTCCGCTGCTCAGCGATTCGAACAAACTGTTCCGAACGCTGGAGCATGCGTCGGGAGATCGTGACGTCATAGCCCCACCCCCTTGTGAAGCCACACCCCACCCCCACAATGCAAGTCTATGGAAGGGGGCATGACAACCGTCATGCCCCCTCCCATAGACTTGCATTGAGGGGGTGGGCCGTGACATCACAAGCGGGTGGGGCTATGACATCATGATCTCCCGAAGCAGGCTCCAGCGTTCGGAACAGTTTGTTCCAAACACCGAGCAGCGGAGTACCCCTTTACATTTTTCTTTTTAGTCGTTTTTCCTAAAGGTGTTTGTTTACTTGTAGTTCAGTTCCAATGATTAGAGTAAATGAGTACAGTAAAGATGTGACCCACTCTGCACTTACTAGTTAGGCTAGGTTCACCGCGTCAGAGGCTTCATTCGGGGCAGATTAGGTTGAAGAGAAATTAATATTGCTGGACGGTCTACTGCATGACAGACGAGTCACACTTTGATGGTGTCTGTTGGTGTTGGGGTTTCTGTCTTCAAACAGAACCAAAAGAATACTGCATTCAGCGGTTTTATTATTTAAACTGAATCTATGAAGGAGACCCAGATGCTGTCTCCAACGCAGATGTGAATGAAGCCTTAATTTGTTTTAAATGATTTTTGTCCCATACTCTTCCAACAGTTTGTGAATTATTTTCATAGTCTTGTAAGTTATGTCTCTAGTGCGTGATAGAAGTCCCAAGAACCAATAATACATATGTGTTTGGCACAGATCAGTATCAGTAGAATTGTTCTCACCTTACTCTCTCTTTATATGGGTGTCTGATATAAGACCAATAAGATTAAATAACTCTACAAAATCTTCTCCTTTTTGCTTTTAAAAGTCATGAGATTGAGTTGATATTTTGTTGTTTTGCGCTATCAGATAAGTGTAAGTTTACTAAACTTCCCAGTTTAGAATTGCACTTTTTCATTTACATGTTGTCCTAGTTTTGTCTGTTCTCTAATTTCCAATATTTTATCACGTTCCTTTCTCTATTAGCCGTTGTCCTCTATTCTTGGCAGGAGAATGCAGTTAGGTGCAGTGGCGTCTCATTTTTTACAACTAATATGTTGTAATCCCTCGATTTAGGGCTTGCTCTCGGAAATTTTACGAAAGGAAGAAGATCCCAAGACAGCATCTCAGTCATTACTGGTAAATCTACGGGCAATGCAGAATTTCTTACAGCTACCTGAAGCTGAGAGAGACCGAATTTACCAGGATGAAAGGGAAAGAAGTCTAAATGCAGCATCCACCATGGGTCCAGCACCTCTGATCAGCACACCACCAGCCCGTCCCCCACAGGTAACAGATGTAGTAACTAAACAACTGTGATAATCTACCCAAAGTTCCCTTCAGATTGTAGCATAAAGCCTTTTAACTAGTGTAATTCTTTATAATCCTATTACTTTGCTAATAGCAGATGAACGATGAAAACATTTGTCTTCCTGCTTATGACCCTATTAAAATCCTCCTGTCCCTGCTGATAAATTCTATAGTGTGAAACATATATTCTAGCTGCCTTTCTCTTAGAAGTTGATTGTCAATGATGGGAAACGCTCTCTCCAGCCCAACTTTATCTGCCCCTAATCTCCTTGTTCAATAGCATCCTGACAGACACTCAACTTCCTTTCCTAAAATGTTGCTCTCTGTTAAGATTGAGTTGACATGTTTTTCTGTCTTGTGAAGTTATTGGTTGTTATTAGATGTTTGCAAGTATTTGCTTTGTGGATACTTCTTTAACTAGTTATTTGTTTTAATAGCGTCCTTGTTAGGATAAGTTATATAATCTATCTTCATTGGGCACATTCTTAAAGCACTGTTTATCCTTTGTCCACCAGTGTATGTACTGATACAGTTGTATCTATGGTTCTTACCTTTGTAGATACATTGTTTATGCATGGCTGCCACATGGCATGGGAACGCTGCAGCTCCCTTGCGGAATTATTGCTGCAGGTTTAGGAGTAGTATATGTAAATCTGTATTTGAACCTCAGCAAAATCCACAACATCTACAGATTTATTACTTCCCCATTGAAGTCAATAGGTAAAATGTGCAATAAATCAACAGGTTATTCACAACATAATTTGACATGTTGCAGATTAATAATCCACACCGCAGTCAATTTCTGCACAGGTTCTTAGCTGAATTTTTTCTGTAATTTGTGGATTAGATTTTTTGCAAATCCCATCTGGAACTGTAATGCACTGCGGAATAATCTTAACCATATCCACCCCCAGTTAACTTACCTTAAATTATGAGGATTAAATCTACACAGACCTTGTTAGTGGTCTTTACACCTGTTTTCAGTGTAGGAGAATGGGGTCCTCCGGGACTGGAAAAATGTTGTTTGCTTTTTTCCAGTAACAGCACCACTCTTGTTTATGGGCCATGTCTAGTATTGAATCTCATTGCCATTTACTGTAACAAGTAGGGCACTATTAATCTAATAAATCCTTTTTACTCTCCCAGAAAGCAGTACAGCAAAAGGACATTGTATTTTAAGAACCTGGCAAGGTAGGAAACGATTTGTTTCTAGTGGCAACCAGCAGAGTTAAGAATGCCTCTCTGGATAATCTAGCATATGCTGTTTTGGAGTTATTCAACTTCTGATGTAAAGTATATGTAGATATCAACTGTAAATGATCTTACAAATGGCTTGTATGGTTAATTTGCATATTGCTCTATGAAGTGTTAGATCAGTTTACTCTTTGGTAACCTCTGCCTATCTGTTATTTGCATACTTACGATTAAAATTTGCATCCTGGCGGATGTTGCATGTACTCTATTAAGGTTCCTATATGGAAACTTTTATATATTTAAGTGCTCTCCTTACATTCCTTGCAGCTTCCCTGTTGGTCTGTAAGCTGACACAGGCAGTTTTTGATCAGTTTATTGGTATTTAGGCATTTCTCAAGGGTGACCTTACTCTTGGGAGTATATGATGCTAACTAATAGTAGACACACTTTTGGGGGGATTTGAATTGAAATTCAACCTTTTTACTTGCAGTTGCTGATAGCAATGACTTGTCAGGTTGTCCAGGAGTTGGTTGCAGGTATTATTAAGGTTGCCATATTAAAACTGCCAGATTAAAACTGGATTGGCAACCCAACCAATTTCTGGAGTGCTGGGCAACCATCTAAAGTGTATGATATGTGTTCAGCTGACCTTCATTCAGCGAATAGGGAGGAAAAGGATTGAACATGTTGAATTTTTGCATGTCTGATATGTAGGTAGGTGGTAGGGGCTTTCTTCTTTCTCCAATAACAACATTTGCATGCTTGGCCAAAGCACATTTCAATGGTGTGTCCATAGCCCAAGAGATAGTTGCCTAAAAGTTGTCTAAATGACTATAGATGATATGAAAGATCACCTATTTGATACATTTATGGGTAGAAAATGCCCCCCATTTTCTCAGACCAAGAGAGACGTAGTGGCTTTAGCAGATAGAAGAACATTTGTGGCTTAGAGGTATTAGCTTCTTACTGTTTTATTATATTGAAGACCTGTTCTTTTATTAAGTTGATCAGTGTGCACATGGGCTTTCCTGGCACCATTCACATTTATGTCCTAATTGTACTTGGCTCTTCCATTAAGTTTTACAGGGTTACTTTTTCTGCTTTAAAAGAGACATACCATTTATGGAAAATATTGCTTAGACGCTTATATCCACATTCAATGTACATAATAAAACCGATGAGTTCATCAAACACAAAAGCCTTTTTTCTTGACATACGGTAGAGTTTACAGCTAATGATTACCAAAAGTCTTCCAGGAGTCATAAATAACGCGGGTCGGCGATGGTGGACAGGAGGAAGCTGCTACCGTTATCCACTAATGTATTGCAAGAAAGAGAGCAAATTTCCTTATTGAAAGGGAACATGGTGTGCTAATGGCTTAGCCTACTATTAATGGACTTTAGCCTGAAGTCCAGTGAAGGATCCTTTTAGAGATAAGGGGATTAAACGGACTCCAAATCATAAAAAATGTGATTCCCAATAGAACTCCGGTGATTCAATAATTAGTGTTGCCTTAGGCTCCACTGAATCATAGTGCGCTGCTTCTGTATGTCTCGCTGGCTTAGAGGATTACTAATATCATTTGAAATGTCTAATAATATTACTGATTCTTTGTGCAGTGTTAGATTTGCTCTAACAATGATTTAAAATGAGGCAAGATTTGTTTGCTTTAGACATTTGCTGTTGCATATGATAGCTGGGATTTGAGATGATAATCCATTTATCAAGCAATGAGTCAACTGTAAATTATGGATTTGTAGGAGCTAATGGAACTTAAGTTGAGAATACTGTACAGTCAAGCTATATAAAAGCAGTACAAAAGTATAGTAAGTGATAAAAGTAGAACAGAATGTTAGTATAGCATGTGAATGGGTGGCGTATGCAGTTTATCTAAAACAGGTAGGGATCTAAAGACAAAAAAAGTGAATAAATTGTAAATTATCTAAAGCCTATTTCTGTAAACAACTGAAGAGTCTCAAAAAAAATATCTAGCATGTCTGTTCTCCCTCTTTTGCATATTTTTTTGCTGCCAAGTGTCTTAAAGAACTACAAAAGATTCATCAATTGCTTTAAAATTATTCCATTCTTTTGATGTAAGTCCAACAACAGGTATCACAATCTGCATTGAGACTGATAATACAGAGACATGTAGAAACGATTATTGATGCATTCATGCACACCTTAACATACAGTACATGTCTGTCAGAGGAAAGAAGACGGGGCTTACAACTTTTACTTGCAAATGTCTTACGCAAATCCTTTTCGAGCTGATAAATCTCTGCTGCGAGACTAATGTGGAATAATATTTTTGTCGTTTTAGTGCTTAACCTGTTTTTTTTTTTTTTGTAGTTTTTTAGCTATATTAAGTAGTTATTATAAAGTGAGAATCTTAGGATTGTGTATTTAGCGAAGGTTTATGTTTTTTTTTGCTTTGTTTTTACTATAAAAAAATTTTATAAATGTTTTTTTACACTAAATGAAATAATTAATAATGTGGTATTCAGTATCTGCAGGGATGTGGAATTTCTATCGCCCGACGCCCGGGACTAGCAGTTTTGGGCGCCGGGCAGGTGAATTTGTCCGGCCCTTAGCCCGGCTTCGGGCAAGCAGGGCCGGACCTGACAAGTGCGGTGGCGATCTGCAGTTTGTATGGAGCGGGATCCCGACTCCTGCCCGCTCCATACTCTGCAGCCTGTGTCCTCGGAAGCAGAGCAGGGGAGATGAGAAGCTGTGTATGTCTTCTCTCCCCTGCTCTGCAGACGTGCGGGGGGAGATGAGGGGGCGTGGCTTATTTCTCCCCGTGCAGACCTGCGTCCTCTGTCTTTGCTCCCCGCACGTCTGCACGGGGAGACTGCATGCGGCGCTCTGTAGTATGTATGGAGCGGGCTCGGGATTCCTGCCCGCTCCATACTCTGCAGCCCCCGGCTGTTCACAGTAGCCGGGGGCCGCCGCTAATAGCCAGCATGCGCCGCGGCTGGCTATTAACCCTTTAGATCTCCCTTCACATCTCCCTTTGACAGCGGCGTCTAAAGGGAGATGTGAATGCTCCCTGGTGGGCTAGTGGGGTGGATTGCCCCCACTATGGAGGTAGCCGGAGGACTTACCTCTGCTTCCTCCTGTCCCGCCTCTGTCATTGATAGATCCTGGCTGGACCAGGCTCTATCAATGGATCACAGAGCTCACAGATTAATAGAGTTCAATAGAACTCTATTCATCTGTCTGAGGAATCTAATGATTCCTCCTATAAATGTAATAAAGTGTAAAAAAATAAATAAATAAAATAAAATAAAAAAGTTTTAATAAAAGTTTGAAAGACACACATTAACCTAGTGGTCTTCAAACTGTGCCCCTCCAGATGTTACAAAACTACAATTCCCAGCATGCCAGGACAGCCGTTGGCTGTCCGGGCATGCTGGGAGTTGTAGTTTTGCAACATCTGGAGGGCCACAGTTTGAAGACCGCTGCATTAACCCCTTCCATGTTAAAAGTTCAAATCACCCCCTTTTCCTATATAAAAACATGTAAACATAATAAAAATAAACATATTTGGTATCGCTTCGTGCGTAATTGTACAACCTATGAAAATATAACATTATGTATCCCGTACGGTAAATGAAAAAAAAATACCAAACCACAGATTAGAAATTTTTATAATATCCCAGAAAAAAAAGTTAAAAAGCGATTAAAAAGTCAGATCAATCTCAAAATGGTACCGATACAAAAAACAGATTATGGCGCAAAACATGAGCCCTCATACAGCCTGGTATGTGCAAAAAATAATAAAGCTACAGGGGTTAAAAAATGGCAATTAAAAAAATTTGAAAAAGTCCAGAATTAGTAAAACATGACGTAAACGATACAAATCTGGTATCGCTGTAATCAGGCGCCTAAAGTATAAAACTAACATGTTATCTGACCACAAGGTAAATGGCGCAGAAAAGAAAAATCACCAAATCTGCTAAATTATCTTTTACTATTTCAATTTCACTTCCCCAAATATATATATATATATATATATATATATATATATATATATATATTTGGTTCGGAGAATGTTATTGAAAAATTAAAAGGTATCATTATAGTAGGTAGTTATGGCTATTATAGGGCAAGGAGGAAAAAACGAGAGTGTAAAAGCGAAAATTGGCCGGACAAGTAGATCGTCATGAGGGACAAGTAGATTTTGCTACATTTTAGTCCCGTGGACAAGTAGTTTTTTATAAAATTTCCACACCCCTGATCTGGCAAGTGGCCTAGCACTCTTGTATATGTGATCTACTGTAGAGATGTAACATGGAGCTTCTGGGTCTCATGGAAAATGGCACCATATTTTTTAATATTGCTGGCTTCCTACATAGGAGTGAGGCATGGGGAGGCAGGCATGGCTGCTACTTTTGCATTCCCTAAACTAAAGTAATGCTACAGGAGATTTTTCTATTGTGTATAACACAAAAACATGAATGCAGGTGTTTTGACTTGTTGGACTAAACTACCTTCTAGGCAAAATACCAAATAGTCCAACCCGAACATACTCTGTAACTTCATCCACAAAATGTGGGCTGCTATAAAAAAAACTTTCCACATGAAATGATGCTTTTGCCCATACATCTCATGTGGGAGCTTTTGCCCTCACTCCTCCAGTTGGCAGCTCTGTGCATTGAGGCTCTATGACACACCCCTGGCTCCCACAGCAGGCTGAATGACAAGCCACGAGCTTTCACAAAGCCCTGTTTGTCCTACCGACACTTCCTGTACTTTGTCCCAGTAAAAAGACACACAAGCAATAGCTGCAGGAACAAGACAGTATTTTTTCACTCAAAAATATACACTTTTTTAACTAATGTAAATATATATATATATATATATATTTTAACTAATATATATTACAGATATACACATAATGTTATTGGTTCCAATTACAGTACCCCTTTAGGTCACACAGAGCGCATCTGCAACGTAGTTTACTGACAGCAGTCACAAAAGCAAGCTCCCTGCTGTGGCTGAGTACTTCTTTGTGTCCGCTCGGAGCGGTGGATTTCCCTCTGTGCATCTTCTAAAAGCAGGTATTGTGTCTACAGCTGGAAATCCACACAGAGCTACCCAGCCGCAGCAGGGAGCTCACTCTTGTGACTGCTGTCGGCGCATCCTCAGCATCATACAAGCTGCAGATGCGCTATTTGTTTGTTTTATAAAATTCTTCTACTCCCCATAATGTGCTATTTTGATGTTATTCTTTCTAGGAATGTATGACAAGTTTGATAACTTGGTGTTGTCAGTTTGGGGACATGAGCTACACTGTGTGACAATGACCAATCAGTGTTCACAGTATAGGGACACACCCATAATTGGTAACACCCGATTGTTAGTTTAGTTAGATATTTGTCAGAAAAATAACATAGGGACAGCACAACACAGAGCTATAAGTAAATATGTTCCAAAAATGTAAGTTAAGGAATACAGATATTTACTAAAATGAACATGTCAGAAGTGGTGACTGGTTCTTTATAAATACATGTATAAATCTAAATTATCCGAGAGAGAAACAGAAGGCACAGTCTATTTATAATCAACCTATAATGAAAAAATGTACTGTATATGCACAGTCTAATAGTGTCCAGTGGCCGTAGCTGATAATATGAATACTGGAGGGGTGCTAAGTTCTATGAAAAAAGAAAGAACTTCAAATCTATCAAAGAGAGGTGAACTTGCACTCACCGACCATGTAGTAGATTTAGATCCACGGGACCTCTGTGCGGCAGGGAGACGTTAGGATGGGAGCGCTCAGAGGCTAACAGCCGTTTTCGCACGCACCTGTGTGCTTCTTCCGGCCTCGCGGAGGTCCCGTGGATCTAAATCTACTACATGGTCGGTGAGTGCAAGTTCACCTCTCTTTGATAGACATGTATAAATCGGTAGAATGATTGCCTAATGTACACAGATAGAAAGACCAAGAATTTGTTTTAAGCATTTTAAGTGAAAATCATGTATCCTCCTGACAAACTGCAGTCTGTTCTGAAATGTAAGTGCAGTAGATAATATGAACGGGTAATGATGTAGGCAAGGAGCATAAGGGCAAGGTTAGGCCATGTTAAAGGGGAAACTGTAATGATGATAGAGATCCATGGAATCTAGTATGCCGCCATTGTGCTTTTATCACAGACATAAATCATCACGGTTATGTTACATACAAGATAAACCAGTTGAAAACAGATGGTTAAATTCTTTCACGTTAATTGCAGAAAGCTTTGCGTTGTACATTTGCACGGTCCTGTGAAAATATCTGGCTTGGTGCCACCAGACTTGCTCGATAACTTTGCTATTGCTTGTTGTTGTTTTACAGTGAATACTGTACTATTACCTAGTAAGATGTGAAGTGCTCGGAAAACTCTAGAAGGGACTTGACGTTGCCTTTAATAAAGTAGAATGTATGATGTTCAATAAAATAGACCTAAAGAATATTTCAATTGAAATGGGTTTTTTCTTGTTTTCTGTTCTTACAAATGAAAAATAATTAACAATAACATGTTTAAAAAATAAATAAAAATATATATGCGAATCTGTGAGTAAATATCCTCTCCCCTATGTTTATTCCAGGTCAAAACAGCAACCATTGCAACCGAGAGAAACGGAAGCCTGGAGAACTGCAACATGAATATTAATGCTTCCATCTATGATGAGATCCAGCAGGAAATGAAAAGAGCTAAAGTATCCCAAGCACTATTTGCAAAGGTTGCAGCTTCCAAAAGCCAGGTACATAATATTCATTTGAAGAAAAAATATTATTCTGCTTTCTGTACAGATCTAAAATGGTCAAATGTTTGAGAGGTGGATTTATTGCATTGGACACAGGATGGTTTCTTAGCCTTATTGTTCCCAGAACATTAAATCGATTTATATTTGTCACAAAAAACAATATGGACACTTATAGGTTATATTCAGACTGGTAAAAAAAAAAAAAAAAAAGTAAATATTTTTGAAATTGGGAAGGATTGCATCATAATAGTGCTTGTGAAATTATGCACCAGAAATGACAACACCCAATACTGAACGTTTCCTTTATAATAGGGAGAATGGGGTTTGGGGAAGGAGATCAATTTCCTCCCCAGATTACTAGATTGCTTACTTATGATAATTCTAATTTATTATATATAAAAAAATAAATAAATAAAAAAAAATCAATATTACAAGTAAATGTTTATGGCTCCCACCATAATTTTTTGCTTGGAAGAATTTTTTTTCTCGAGAGGGTTTGTAGCCCCGTTTTTTGCTAAATTATTACTTTATACTGTTACTATGTGATTATTTGTGATGATTACTGCAAGAGGCCACTTTCCTGAGGGCATATTTTGGACAGTATTTAGAAACCAAAACAAAGACTGGGTCCAAAACAAAGAAGCGGCACAGATCTTTCCATTATGTTTCCTGTTTTGTTCCCACTTCTGGTTTTCAGTTATGAAAACTGATGGATCATGCTGACCAAAAGTTATCTTACAACTTACACAGGCCTTACAAAAGCTGCAGGGGGTAAGGTAAATACTTAGTGGCAACACCTACAGGCGCTGTCAGTGCCATTGGTGGTTGTCATGTCTGGAAAGCCAGCATCTGTTAGACTGAGATAACTCATTTGACTAGAATAGTAAAGAACCCCATTCCAGAAAACTACCCACGGCTGTATGTTCCTAAAACTACAAATGATTATTTGTGTTTTGGAAAATGGTTAATATTGTGACACACCAAACAGGGGAACTTGCCTTTAAGGGGTACTCCGCCCCTAGACATCTTATCCCCTATCCAAAGGATAGGGGATAAGATGTCAGATCGCGGGGGTCCCGCCGCTGGGGACCCCCGGGATGTCGGCTGCAGCACCCACTTGTTGCGGTTTCGGAAACGCTGGAGGCTTCGGCTCCCGACCATGGTGACGTGAGATTGTGATGTCACGACTCCGCCCCCCGTGTGACATCACGACTCCGCCCCCATGTGACGTCATGCCCTGCCCCTCAATGCAAGTCTATGGGAGTGGGCGTGACAGCCGTCAAGCCCCCTCACATAGACTTGCATTGATGGGGCGGGGCATGATGTCACATGGGGGCGGAGTCGTGACGTCACGATCTTCCGTCAACGTGGTCGTGAGGCGTTAGGATGAGAGCCTCCAGCTTCCGGAAGCCGCAACAGGTGGGTGCTGCAGCCGAGATCCCAGGGGTCCCCAGCGGCAGGACCCCCGCGATCTGACATCTTATCCCCTATCCTTTTGATAGGGGATAAGATGTCTAGGGGCGGAGTGCCCCTTTAATGGAGTTAGGTAAAAGCTTCTTCTGAAATAAGAAGGCACAGCTCTCACTGCCACATTTTTACTACTCTGTACTACTGATACTATCCCAGCCGGATCCAGCCTGAACCCCATTCATTTCAATGAGCCGACCAGAGTCAAGCGCTGACTCCGGTTGTCTCATTTTTGCCCCGTATACAGCTTTCTGACCGGACCTAAAACCGTGGTATACCGGGGAAAAATGAGACAACCGGAGTCAGCGTTTGACTCCGGTCGGCTCATTGAAATGAATGGGGTTCAGGCTGGATCCGGCTGGGATACGGGAGCGGACGGTTTTCGCCCCTCCCACCGGATCCAGCAACCTTACACTACAGTATCCAGCAACCTTACACTACAGTAGTGTGAAAGCACCCTTAGATGCCATAAAGGGTTTAATTGTTGGACACACAGCATGCCTGGCTCAATAGATTTAGAACACGTCTCTCCCTTTGCAGAATATGGTTCGGCATTTATACCAAAATCCGCAGTGGTCCAGACCAGTGTAATGCCAGGTTGTCCATAAGGATAGCACATTATCCCTCGTCATCCCGTCATAGTGCTGCTAAGGGTGTATAGAGTGGGCTCTGCTTCATTCTCAGCGATCCCCATCTGATTCCAGTAGCTAGGAGCCGCCGCTAATAGCTGGCATGTGACAATCGCCGTGTCCAACTATTAACCCTTTAGATCACTGCTGTCAAAGCTGACAGCAGCATTTAAAGGGACCTTTAAACAGTTCCTGGTGGTCTAGTGGGGTGGATCACCATCTCCCGCAGTGCGATCTCATGGGGGGTGGGGGGACGATCCACTGTAGAGGTAGCCATCTGTGACTGCAATTGATAGAGCCTGTCTGCAGCATGCTCTACCACTGGAGTGCAGATCACACAATAGAACTGCGTAGATCTGTATGAGGAATCTAATGATTCCTTCTAAAAGACAGACCAATAGTGTAAAAAAAAGTTAACAAAGGTTCAAAAAACACACATTAACCCCTTCCATATTGTTCCTGTATACGCCCCTAAGCTGTCAAGTAAAGCTGGGTTCACATCAGGTTTTCCCTCTCTGTTTAGGGGAGTATATACATTAAACTGAAACTGTAACTGCTGCCTAATAGTGAGCTTTTTCCATGGCATAACCCTTAAATAGAGGCTAATATTGCCTCTGAGGTGGTGAATGCTACTGTTAGGTACCTGCTTAAAGGGGTACTCCACTGGAAAACATTTTTCTTAAAGTCAACCGGTGCCAGAAACTTTAAACAGATTTGTAAATTACTTCTATTTAAAAATCTTAATCCTTCCAGTACTCATCAGCTGCTGTATGCGCCACAGGAAGATCTTTTCTTTTTGAATTTCCTTTCTGCCTTACCACAGTGCTCTCTGCTGACACCTCTGTCCATTTTAGGAACTGTCTAGAGCAGGATAGGTTTGCTATGGGGATTTGCTTGTACTCTGGACAGTTCCTAAAATGGACAGAGGTGTCAGCAGAGAGCACTGTGATCAGACTGAAAAGAAATTCAAAAAGAAAAGAACTTCCTGTGGAGAATACAACAGCTGGTAAGTACTGGAAGGATTAAGATTTTTAAATAGAAGTAATTTACAAATCTGCTTAACTTTCTGGCACCAGTTGATTTAAAAAAAAAATGTTTTCCAGTGGAGCAGTGCATCCACAAAATTGCGGACAAATTGCGCCCACATTTTTAACATTAATGTGTGTGTTGTATTTCAGTTAATGGGAAAGTTGTTGTCTGTGCACCCAACGTACAAAAATATGGGCACATTTGCAAAAACCATTTTTGTGTATCTTGTACACTGACCTATATCAGCCAAAAAGAGGCCAAAGAACAATCCCTCTATATCAGGAATTTCTCCAAATACATACTAAACGTAGGGGAAAAACTTCACGTGAACCCAGCCGAATTCTTCAGTTATGCAAATATATTTACCTTGTTTTTGAGAGTGACATCCCGTACAGATGTCTAACAAATGACTGGTTTACGAGAGACTTAAGGAAATGTACTGCATACTTGTATGAGAGAATTACCTTGCCGTAAGAATTTATTGCCCTCTAATATTTTATGCCGGTATGTTTCAGCTATTGATATTCATTGTGTTAACCTTTTTTTCTGCATGTCAATGTTGTAGCTGTATTTCCATATACATCTGATGTACTATTTTTTATGAACTGTACACCCTTATATGCAATTTGTTTAGATTGACTTGGGAGTTGATGCACCATGTGAATTGTAGATTGTTGTTCTAGGCTCCACTTTGGATTTTTGTAATGTATTTTTGGAATAAAGTTTTCAACCTTGTGAAAGTTGCAATTGTCTAATTCAGCAGCAATCTGCAATTCTTTTATATTTTGAGTTTTGTTTCATACTTGTCAGACATAGTTGTTTTGGGCGAGGGGAATACTGATCTGAATACAGACCAGGGCTCTGGTTTATTCAGTGGTGTAATTCAGTGTTTTCCTACCACAGTGCCTTTAGCTGTTGCAAAACTACGACTCCCAGCATGCCCGGACAGCCAAGTGTTTCCTGGTTTGGAAACACTGTTCTAGTCCCTAATTCCTCCCCCCCCCCCTTATTTAAAACAGTAAAAAATGTCATGAAGTGCTATTTTGTCCAATAAAGAATGAAAACTACTAAAATAAGGCTCTGTTCACATCACATTTCTCCAGTACAGAGGTTTACATTGGCAGCTTGTATTAAAGATATGCCAAGGTATACAATGGCATACCGCAGTGGGCCCACTGAGGTTAATATACTGAAAATGTGTCTACTAGTGACTATGTTCAGTCCATTTCCTAAACTGTATATTGTGTATATAGCACTACTATTTAGTCCAAACCATACTATTGAGTCCTGAAAAATAACCGTATACAGAACATGGTCACTAGCAGTCTATGTTCATTCTGTAAACTCAATGAGCCCATTGCCAGTATGCCATTGTACACGTCTGCATACCCTTATGACAGGCCACTGATGTATATCACAAACGTAATAGAGAAATTATATTTCAGTCTGATCAGCAAAGCTGAGTGAGATCCTTGCCAGACGTTGCTATGGCTGCCATATCAGATGTGTTGTGATCCCAAAGGTGGGACCCACATCTGACGAACATTCATTGCATATCCTATGGATATGCCATAAATGTCCCAGATGGGAATACTCCTTTAATGAAAACCTGATCCAGAGAGCTCTGGATCTCAGACTGGGAGACAATACAGAAGCAGTTCAGGGACAACTGTGAATGTCCTTGAGTGGCCCAGACAGAGCCCTGACTTAAACACAGTCAGACATCTCTAGAGAGACCTAAAAATGGCCTCCATTGTGAGCCCCATCCTATCTGATAGAGCGTCAGAGAATCTACAGAGAAGAATTGAATAAAATCCCCAAATCCAGATGTGCAAACCTTGTGGCATCATAACCCAAAAAACTGGAGGGTGTAATCTCTGCCAAAGCGGCTTCAACTAAGTACTGAGCAAGGGGTCTGAATACTTATGTCAAAGCAATATTTTTTATAAATTTTTTACCAATAAATTAACAAAGATGTCTACATTTCTGTTCACATTCTTATTATGGGGTGTTAAATGCAGAATGATGGAGGGTATTAGATGTTTTTTTATTTTAGCCACAACATTACAAAATGTAAAAATAGTGAAAGGGTCTGAAGATTTTCCAAATGCACTGCATTTACATTACTCACCATTTCCAAGATCCCTACTTGAGCAAAGTGAGTGGAAGAATTGTCAACTGATATAGGAAGAGTCACTCAGGAGAGAGTTCTGTGCTGCAGTATATAGCTCACAGATGATTGCCAACAGTGGTATATTGCTATGAGCTCCCTGGTGGGTTAGAGTGAGAGTAGCTTAGGTTGAGTTCTCAGCCTCTGATTGTAATATCCCTGCTGGTCTCCACAAGCTGGATGCCCCCCCCCCCTCTATGAAATGGGCAGATGGTAGTGGCCAGGGTGGATTTCCGGGCCTATGTCCTGGTGGGCCAGTGCCATCTAAGAGAAACATTAGCAGCTCAGGTAGGACTTGGTATAGCATGGAGTGGCAGGGACTGTAATTAAAGGCCCAAGATGATTCCGTGCATAGTGACTGTACCTAGAGAACGACAGGGAGTCCATTTTATTAAGTAGGCTCCAGTAGCAAATAGGGTCACCTACTTTTCAACTGTATATGGGGGTTAACTGGCCTTTAGAAGACCACTAAGCAATGTTATTTGTTTAGTACAGGTCAGGACAATCAGAGCTCCCATTTAATTCACTGACTGCTAGCAAAGATCTTGAAATGGCATTAATTTGATAGGGTGTCTCTGTAGGAAATGTTTAAAAATCTGCTCCATTCATGTGCGCTGCAGTTGTTTCCAACCTTAAGGTATTGGCCAAATTTGCCTGCTTACATTCTTCTCCATAACATCTACCTGCAGAGATTCTTGAATAGACACCAATAAAAAACAACTGAAAATTAGAGGTGCACTGGATACCTGGCCCCTGGATTTAGTCCAGCCTCCCTGAATGGAGATTTCCTTTTATCTATATGAAGTTAAACTGAAATATTAAAGGAGAACTCCGGAATAGGAAAATTATCGTCCATACTGCCGGCAGTAAAGAAATAAAAAACGAAACGTAAAAATAAAATTGTTCTTAAAGGGGTACTCCGCCCCCAGACATCTTATCCCCTATCCAAAGGATAGGTTATAAGATGTCAGATCGCTGGGGTCCCGCTGCTGGGGACCCCCGGGATCTCGGCTGTGGCACCCCGCTATCATTACTGCACAGAGCAAACTCGCTCTGTGCGTAATGACCGGCGATACAGGGGCCAGAGCACCATGACATCATGAGGGGGCGGAGCCGTGACGTAACTATGCTCCAGCTCAAAGATCCAAGTGAGGGGTAGACCTACAAACTGTTATATAGCAAGACAACTCAGCCCATAAGGACCGAGTAAGAAGTCCACTTTTTATCCCTCACTATAATTTAAACTAAAACTTAACTTTTTTTTTCCTATGTGAATATTAATGAGCTGTAGGTGAATTTAAAAAACCCAGCACTCTATGCACCAATATATTCACACATTTTAGTATTAGCGTCCAGCAGGACTGACTTCCTATCTTTGTATAGCACACAGTCCTTATGGGCTGAGTTGTCTTGCTATGTAACGATGCTCCGGCCCCTGTATTGCCCGTAATTACGCACAGAGCGAGCGTGCTCTGTGCAGTAATGATAGTGGGGTGCCACAGCTGAGATCCCTGGACCCCAGCAGCGTGATCCCAGCGATAAGATGCTAGGGGCGGAGCACCCCTTTAAGGCCCAACTGGGCTGAGTCCTTAACCCCTTAAGGACCAAGGACGTACCGGTACGTCCTTGGTCCTGCTCTTCATATATAACGCGGGGTTACACAGTAACCCTGCGTCATATCACGGCGGGCCCGGCGTCATAGTGAAGCCGGGACCCGCCTCTAATAGCGCGCAGCGCCGATCGCGGCGCCGCGCGCTATTAACCCTTTAGCCGCGCGCTCAGAGCTGAGCCGCGCGGCTAAAAGTGAAAGTGAAAGTTCCCGACTAGCTCAGTCGGGCTGTTCGGGATAGCCGCGGCTAATCGCAGCATCCCGAACAGCTGACAGGACAGCGGGAGGGCCCCTACCTGCCTCCTCGCTGTCCGATCGCCGAATGACTGCTCAGTGCCTGAGATCCAGGCATGAGCAGTCATGCGGCAGAATCGTTGATCACTGGTTTCTTATGAGAAACCAGTGATCAATGATGGAGATCAGTGTGTGCAGTGTTATAAGTCCCTATGGGACCTATAACACTGCAAAAAAAAAAGTGAATAAAGATCATTTAACTCCTCCCCTATTAAAAGTTTGAATCACCCCCCTTTTCCCATAAAAAAACACAGTGTAAATAAAAATAAAAATAAACATATATGGTATCACTGCGTGCGGAAATGTCCGAGTTATAAAAAAATATCATTAATTAAACCGCTCGGTCAATGGCGTGCGCGCAAAAAAATTCCAAAGTCCAAAATAGTGCATTTTTGGTCACTTTTTATATCATTTAAAAATGAATAAAAAGTGATCAATAAGTCCTATCAATGCAAAAATTGTACCGTTAAAAACTTCAGATCACGGCGCAAAAAATGAGCCCTCATACCGCCCCATACACGGAAAAATAAAAAAGTTATAGGGGTCAGAAGATGACAATTTTAAACGTATTAATTTTCCTGCATGTAGTTATGATTTTTTCCAGAAGTCCGACAAAATCAAACCTATATAAGTAGGGTATCATTTTAATTGTATGGACCTACAGAATAAAGATAAGGTGTCATTTTTACCGAAAAATGTACTACGGAGAAACGGAAGCCCCCAAAAGTTACAAAACAGCGTTTTTTTTTTTTCAATTTTGTCGCACAATGATTTTTTTTCCCGCTTCACCATAGATTTTTGGGCAAAATGACTGACGTCATTACAAAGTAGAATTGGTGGCGCAAAACATAAGCCATCATATGGATTTTTAGGTGTAAATTTGAAAGAGTTATGATTTTTTAAAGGCAAGGAGCAAAAAACGAAAATGCAAAAACGGAAAAACCCCCGGTCCTTAAGGGGTTAAGGGGTTAAATAGTACTTTCTGGAGCCAGTTGATATGGAAAAAAAAAAAAAAAACTGTTTTCCACAAGAGTACCCCTTTAATACCATTGCTTCTAAACCTGAAGCCAGTTACAAGGACTATGGACATGCACATTATATATCTGTCCTATGTAATACTATACTCAATTTGCTTCACTAAAAAGCGAAATCTAGTGTAATAAACAATGAGTGCATACTATAATTCATCATTTTATATCAGTTTTAGGTGTTAAGCCATTCCCTACCCTAGTAAGGCATCATTAATGATCCAGCACAATGCCTTAACATAAACCTACCTAAAAATGCATGTATTTACCAGCAAGTTGCATTGCGCTTTATAACTATTTTATGCAAAGCCACAATTGCAGCAAAAGAGCAACAGAATCCCTTTATTTTTCACTACAATTTTAGCAGTGTGTTTGTCATAGTATTATTGTACCCTAGTGTGATTGTACCCTAAAAAGCTTCATGGTATGTTCACACGTACTATATATAGGCTAAAGTTTTTCTACTGCAGATTTTTCTCCTAGATCGGCAGCAGAAAATCAGCATAGAATTGTATGTCGGAGCCTACCCTTAGTATGTATCACGTAAGAGTGAAATGCTGCAGATTTGTTGTGTATGTGTTGCAGTTTTCCCAATCAACTTAGGGAAATCAAAATCTGCAACAAATCTGAAGCATGTTCACAATAAATTTGTAGCATTTCAGCCCTGTGTGATCATAACCTAATATGCTGCAAAATCTACACGTCCAGACAAAATATGACACAAAGTATAAAATAAGTCAATAAAACACTATACTTTTCTATCCTGGTGGTCTTGTGGCAGTGCCACTCTGGCAGGTCTATCTGCACCCGACCTCCATAGATGATGCCTGATCACATGTAACAGCCTATCACATGCTTCAGTGGTCACATGCCAATAGTCTGCTGAATTCCAGGTGTATGGAGACCAGAAAAGCATTGTCACGGTAGCACCAGGGCATGTGAGGTTTTTGTACAAATTTTCGGGCTAAATGTTCTGCAAACTATGCATTGGATTTGCTGTGAATTTTTCCACAGCCAATCCCACTCTTAGGTTCAGAATCTTTTGTGGACTTTCTCGAAACATTAGACTATTTATAATGTACTGTTACAGGCACGACCCGATTTCTAACAGGGACATACCTGGATTTCTCTAGCTGGAATGAGATGGACTGCGGTAAATTTTAAGTAAGTGAATTGTTGATTCTGTGGCCATTGGCAAGCCTTAGAAGAGATTTCTCAAAACTACAACAATAGAGAGAGGAGCAGTTCCCCCATCACATTTCACCGCTTCACTTTGCCCCGCACTAGTTTTGATGAATCTCCCCCATTGTGTGTCAATATATATATACACACACAAACAAATGGCCATGTAAACAGTTGAATCTCGAATGCATCCCTTCCCCTTAATCAGACTGAAAGCGGTAATTTCGGCAACGTGTTTCTTTTATTGTCGCGCTCTAAACAACAGTGCTATTTAAACATTAAACAGAGTTGTTTATATTGGTTCACTGCTCAGCATGTCATACATCAGGCCACTGTCATCTCTTATGAAGTGTAAAATTCTGTCATGAATCATGGCTTGTATATCAGAAATTACTGTAATTTTGATTGAAAATTATAGGGCTTTTGAAATGTTTCTAATTGTGATAGAATATTTTGTTTATCTGGAAACCTGAATTCTCTTTTTAGATGTCTTTATTCACGTGTAAAAAACGCATATGAGATGTTTAGCTTTTGTGTGTGCTGGGTTGTTTTTAAGCTCAATTTAAAATGGCCAAACATTTATTAATTATTTTACTCTGTTTTGTTATGATACAGAAATACAGGGGCAAATGCTTATTTCACCAGAATTTCGGAAGTTTATTTCAGTCTTATAACTGGAGACATTTGAGCAAGTAATTTAACAGTGTTGATTAGTGTGTTATTTGTATATGGATAAATGCATAGCATAGCACGTCTGTGTCTATGCCGGTTGTGCGGCATGTGTTGTATGCTGTATGCGAATGCTGCTTTTACATAATCTCTCTTGTGTTGTATGCAGTTTTGATCCGATGAGTGGTGGTGCCCACATGTACCCACAAGTTAAAGGGGGACTTCGGCCCTAAGACATCTTATCTCCTATCCAAATGCAAGCCTATGGGAAGGGGTGTGACCTCACAAGGGGGTGGAGTCGTGACGTCACAAAACTCCATCCCCGGGGTCATGAGTCTTCAGACACGGAGTGATCATCGCTTTGTGCAGCTTAGACAGGTGGTTGCTGCTTGAGAGATCCTTTGGATAGGGGATAAGATGTCTTAGGGCCGGAGTACCCCTTTAAGGGTATATTCACACGTACAGTATTCTGCACAGGTTTTCTGCGCAGCATTTCAAGCTGTGTTCAGTCATTCAGGTTACATTGAAATCTGCAGCAGAAAATCCTGCGCATCAAATCTGCGCAGAATACTGTACGTGTGCATAGACCATAAAGGGGTATTCCAGGAATTAAAAAAAAAGCAGGTCTAATTTAATTCAGAGTCTCCATTTTGGGTGTGGTTTTACAACTTGGCTCCATTCACTTCAATTGAACTGAGCTGCAGAACCACACCCAACCTGGAGACAAACAGAAAGAGGTCTTTGAAAGCAAAGGCCTGTTTTTTGATTCCTGGAATACCCCTTTAAGTGAGTGACACATGGCAAGAATGTTAGTGGCATGTGTGCATCAGGCACCCACTCCAAGTATGCAATCCTCTCTCCTTTAGATGGAAAAAAGTTAGCTCTCTTATGCCACCTTTTGGCATCAGCTATCCTCTAAGCCACTGTCTGACCCATAAGAGAGTCTCCTCCAAAAGCAAAAAGCACCCATAATAAATTGGGAGAATGGTACAGCATGGCTGTGGAGCTGGTTCGGAGTGTGTCCAGTGTGCAGATGGCATGCTTTCAGTTTATGGGATGTATGTGTCACATTTAGAACCAGTGTTCTATATTATCTACAAAATGCAGGCACTATGGGGTTATTTATCAAAACCTATGTAGAGGAAGCGTGGTTAAGAGGCCTGTGAAAAATAAAGGAAGCAATCTGGTTGCTGTGGGCAACTGCACCACTATTCCTCTACACAGGTTTTGATAAATCTCCCCATATGTTACTAAAGGTTAGGCTGCTAGCATTCAGTCCAATGTCAGGCCTGAGAAAAGTAATGGTGTAAGTTTGAAACATTGCACTGAAGACAAGCAAATGAATCCCACTCTTTGTTTTATTGTTGATGTTTTTTTGCACTTATTTGAGTGCTTTAGATTATTGTTTATTATTACAACCACCTTACTTCCTGTCTTTTTGGCTATGATTATAGTACAAGAAGCTACACGTAGTAGAAAGTGCCATTGGTACATATCCTTGTTTTAGTTCACTTTGTAAACATGAGAAGATAGTACAAGGTGTCTTAAACCACAAGAAATCTGCACATGTAAATGTAATAAATGTTACATCTCACCGGATAAGACTGTGTAAGATCAACATTATCCAAGCCTTAGGTGGGCACTATAGATTGTTTCTATATCTAATATTTCTAGACAGCATAAGGCTATGTTCACACTTACATTCATCAACAGAGCTTTAGACATGTTAATATTCAATTTTGTCCTCTAAAAACAGAGAATAGTTTAAACAGCTTACATTGTTATAGGAATCTTATTGCTAGCACAGAACTGATTTATCAGCCTCATTGTAGCACTGGAGAAGGGCTGTAATACAACTTTTACAACTACATACACTGCTCAAAAAAATTAAGGAAACACTAAGATAACACATCCTAGATCTGAATGAACAAACTAATCGTATGAAATACTTTCATCTTTACATAGTTGAATGTGCTGACAACAAAATCACACAAAAATTATCCATGGAAATCAAATTTATCATCCCATGGAGGTCTGGATATGGAGTCACACTCAAAATCAAAGTGGAAAACCACAGTACAGGCTGATCCAACTTTGATGTAATGTCCTTAAAACAAGTCAAAATGAGGCTCAGTAGTGTGTGTGGCCTCCACGTGCTCGGATGACCTTCCTACAATGCCTGGACAGTCTGTGGTGCAACGTGGCATTGGTGGATGGAGTGAGACATGATGTCCCGGATGTGCTCAATCAGATTCAGGTCTGGGGAATGGGCAGGCCAGTCCATGGAATCAATGCCTCCCTCTTGCAGGAACTGCTGGCACACTCCAGCCACATGAGGTCTAGCATTGTCTTGCATTGGGAGGAACCCAGGGCCAACTGCACCAGCATTTGGTCTCACAAGGGGTCTGAGGATCTCATCTCAGTACCTAATGGCAGTCAGGCTACCACTGGCAAGCACATGGAGGGCTGTGCGGCCCCCCCAAAGAAATGCCACCGCACACCATTACTGACCTACTGCCAAACCAGTCATGCTAGAGGATGTTGCAGGCAGCAGAATGTTCTGCACGGTGTCTCCAGACTCTGTTGCATCTGTCACATGTGCTCAGTGTGAACCTGCTTTCATCTGTGAAGAGCACAGGGCACCAGTGGCGAATTTGCCAATCTTGGTGTTCTCTGGCAGATGCCAAACCACCTGTATGGTGTTGAGCCCTCATACCACCCTCATGTCTGTTTCTGTTTCTGACCGTTTGAGTGGACACATGCACATTTGACCTGGCATGCTGGAGGTCATTTTGCAGGGCTCTGGCAGTGCTCCTCCTGCTCCTCCTTGCACAAAGCAGAGGTAGCGGTCCTGCTGCTGGGTTGTTACCATCCTATGGCCTCCTGATGTACTGGCCTGTCTCCTGGTAGCGCCTCCTTGCTCTGGACACTACACTGACAGACACAGCAAACCTTCTTGCCACAGCTCTCATTGATGTGCCATCCTGGATGAGCTGCATTACCTGAGCCACTTGTGTGGGTTGTAGACTCAGTCTAATGCTACCACTAGAGTGAAAGCACTGCCAGCATTAAAAAGTGACCAAAACATCAGCCAGGAAGCATAGGAACCGAGAAGTGGTCACCACCTGCAGAACCACTCCTTTATTGGGGTGTCTTGCTAATTGCCTATAATTTCCACCTGTTGTATGTCCTATTTGCACAACAGCATGTGAAATTGATTGTCAATCAGTGTTGCTTCCTGAGTGGACAGTGTGATTTCACAGAAGTGTGATTGACTTTGAGTTACATTGTGTTGCTAAAGTGTTCCCTTAATTTTTTTGAGCAGTGTACA